>NW_020539726.1:12230998-12281594 GCF_003426905.1 Ctenocephalides felis | reverse complement strand
ATATATCAACGACCACGATAACTAATTCTTAGTTATCATCATATCTTTCCTCTTCAGCAGCAAAAATTATAAATAGCAAAAGTTCATATTAATAATGAGCGCAAACTATAATCAGAAACTCCGTAAAAATGAGCTACTTGCATAATACGATCTCAGATAAATGCTATTTTCCTCCCTTTTTATATATAAACGAATATAAACCTCTACCCCAGTAAGATATTTAGTATTCCTTGGCCATAAGAGTGACGAATAACCCAATCTACCTTATCTTGAGGCAAAAAAACTCCACAAAATCCTAGAAATATATGCGAGCTCATAAATCACTCGAATCAGACCCAATGATATTTTAAATCACGTAATAGTCGTTCAAATAATCTCACGGATTATATTCAAATATTATTTTATTATCCACTGAGACTCTTATTTGCAACAGATTAAATAGTTGTAAAATCGTCTCATGAAGGAAATATGTAGAAATTGAAATAAAACTAATATTATGTGCTTTTATTTTGTATCTATTGCAAAGTTCATATGCCTGAAGAAAGGTTATCGAAATATTTCTATTTTAGAGATATGCTAAACAAAACATTTCCATTTTTCTTTTGTTTTATTAACTTCCTGAAGGAGAAGTTTATGTTTCTGCCAGAAAATGTTAATATTATTAATTGGGTCCAAAATTGTAAATATCATGATACATGTGCGTAGGTATGTGCATTTGAGTCAAAATTTGATTTTTGTCTACGATTTCTTTAAAATTTAAAAGACATTCGATGAATCTCGATAAGGGACTAGCATTACTTAGTTTGCACGATAATCAACCGAGCCATTTTTTTATAATTAGCAGTCAAGTCCAATTTTTTTCGTTTAAGTTTTACCCAAAATTTGGAAAATTTAAATACTACTACCAATCAATAGTATTAGTAGTTTTTCTCGGAAAGTACTCAAAGAGTTTTGAAAATTGGTACTTTTGTAGATTTCGATGTGCTTTTTAACGAATTTCAACTCTGCCACCTCGAATTTTTGGCGGTTGCGCCGCCTTATTCGAAAAATGGTATCAAAAAACACGTTTTTCAACAATACTTCTTTTCCGGCTTAAATTTACGACGAAATTATTTATATACGAATTAAACTATAGATATAACACCTATATTTCATTAATAATATCCATTTTTGTGTAAAATCAATAGTTTTAGCGTACGATCGCCTCTAATTTGTTGCAGCTCGTGCTTGAACACATTTTCTCTAATTAATAAATGCTTTCAAATGTTAAATTAAGTGAAGAAAATTCTAAAAACATAATAATTCAAATACTTCATTTTTTTCTGATAGTTGAACATTTCAATGGCAAAATAGCTGATACAAAATTATCACTTACCACCTGTTTTCTTTCTCTACGAACTGTTATAATTTTTCTTCACTAAATGAAACTTTTAAATGGTTACAACTTTCTGGTCTGTTACAAATTTATAATAGACAAATGTAAATGAAATAAATAATTTGCAACGGTGATATTTGGATGAAATTTGGTTGATATTTGTTTTCAAATGATGTTTAATATTTTATATTTAAATGTATTCTTTAATATATTATAAAAACTATAATTACTAGATCTACTACATCATTTAATGACATGAACATAGTTCAAAATATTAATTTTTCACTAGAAATTTTTCTTTCCCTCAAATTGAACCGTTACCCCCGGTGTGCACGCATAACGTTTTCGTGTCATTACGAAGTTTTATAATCAAAAAAATAATTTGATTCCCAATAAAAAAGTTTGACAATATTATTTCCCGGCATGCATAATCAGATGAAAAATCATTAAATCCACGAATTCAATTACGGACTTATTTATACAGAGGGTACACGTATCGTACAGCCTAATTATGTTTGTACATGTCATACAATAGACAGAATTAAGGCGACCTTATCTAATAATTTGGAATAATTTCTGTATTAAATATAATTATATAATTGGATACATACACAAGATCTGTATGCTCGCATAATGAACACGCATGCGATCATTAGCCACATGCAATAATGGAATGAAATCGATATGGAAATCGTTTGATGACATATTATTTGTTTATTTTGATTAATTTATTATTAATAATATTTTTATTTATGGTAAATGATATGATTTCTACAACATTATTTCAAGTAGTAATCAAGTGTTAGACATGTCAAATTCTGTTTTTTATGCGCAGCGTCAAATTGCATACCTTGCTCTTTTGGTATAATTACTTATTTCGAATGAAAACAAAAATTAATCATTATAAAGAGAGATTAGGTATGATGGTGCCAGTGTACGGTAGTGAAAGTCATCATAACAACTAAATCATAGTGATTTTGAGATAGGGTCCAAACAGAGAAAGATGAAGTATGTTTGTTCGAACAAGTTTACATTATTGCTTTGAGTCAGAGCTCTACATTAGTATGGACTTGCATTGCCTCTAGAGTCAAAAGTAAGTTTTTTGTTCGACTTCTTTTAATAGTAACTGTTACTTGTATGAAGATAGACCACTATGTTTATTATTTTGCTGTAAGGTCAACATTAGTAGTTAATTACCAGCATTAAGTTTTTGTGTAGATAATTTGGTTCAGCCATAACAATGATTTGTCTTCAAAGTATGCGTTGGGTACGGTTGTGAAAAATGTTGTGGGTACGGTTGTGACATGTTTTTCTTGTCCTTTCAGGTGAAGATTAAAAGGTAAAAACTAACCTAAAAGGTAAAGATTTAAAGGTAAAAATAACTGAACTGAGACAAAATTCTAAAGAGAAAGAGAAATAGATCGTTCAAATATATTTGTTCAGACGGATTTTTGTTTTATTATATTGGCCATGAAGGTGACAATCTTCATGGCATTGAGCTTTTACACGAAATGGTTGCTAGCCTTGGTAGAAAGGGTAGCGGAGAATTTAATAGAACTAATTGTCCACTTCTAAAAGCAAAGTCTCTTAAACAACATGTATAATAAATAACCAAAAAATATATCTTTTTTCATTATAACTTAGTAACAAATCAATGATTGTAATAAGAATTGCAGCAAATACATAGAAATATAAAACAAATCAGTGTTTAATACAGTGCACAGCTACAAGGGTTAAATTATAGCCCAACATCCTGAGTTAATCGAAGGAGAGTTTTAATAAATTTCATAGCTACGTAACGTACATAAATGCAATATTTAATACCTTTCTAACAGGATAAGCATTGTAATATATACTGTTCCTTGTATACCTTGAAATATTATTCATTCCTTCCAAGGAATTATATTTCCTTGAACTGGATTCAAGCAAATCGCTATTGACTAGACAAAAAATATAATGAGATGTCCCTTAAATCCACAAAACGGACCAATCAGAAAAATAATATCAAATATAGAAAACTCTGTAATTGAGTAATATCGTATTACTTTATCTAAATATACAATAATTAAAATTATCTATCATTTTTTTAATTGGTCTGATTATCTAATTATATCTAGTTCTTCGACGTTATAAAAAAAGTGTACTAATTTAATAGAGATCGGCAGCATCTCGGTGGATCACGAACTTCTATTTATCTATCATTTTTTTATTCTATCTAGTGATTGTCATAACAGTCTTGATCACTCAAAAATACTGATGATTTCTTTACAGATTAATTCATATAAATCCCATCTGTTGCACACAAATTTAATACATACCCCTGAGATTCTCCTGCGTTCTTTAATGCAAATCATTTGTACAAAGTAATTTAAATCATAAAATGTTCTCCTGAGTAAATTCTTGTTGCGGTCGTATAGATTTAATATTCATATTAAATATAATAAAGAGAACACGATCATTAGTCACATAAACATGATTTAGATATATGAGAGGCAATCATACAAATTTCACAGACAATGAAAAAGTAAGCTCATTAATTCGTGTACTTTTGCCCGGATCGCCGTTGTTGTAGTGCGCGCTTTGAAGAATCAAATGATTAGCCGTATGTAATGATGATACTGGATAATGGCAGAAATCGCTATTATAATAATATAGCTAATGATAATATTAATTTGCATTAACGAGCATGCGTGTACGCAAAGATTCGCTTGGAATCACCGCCTAATTGTTCGTAACTATATTACAGAAAATTATGTTGTGGCTAATGTATGCAAAGCACACGAATTTGTTTGTAGACTGCACATACACTTGTATTCACATACCTATATATATACCCATCTATATATGCAATTACTGGAATGAAACAAACGCCATGCAAATATTCAGGAATCAGGACATATTAAAAATGATCAAACCCTTCTATGTATAAACTCTGAGTTGGACATAACTTAGTGGACGAACCTGGACTAGCAAGCTTTGTTTTCGGATTCAAAACACACCTTAACCAGCTTGATATTGAGCAGTAGTGATATCAAATATTTACTTGAGATTATAGATCTCACACTGCCATTAGAAATAGGTCTATCAGACAGAGTAAGGTCAATAGAGCGGATCGATTTGTATGAGTTAAAAAAGTCGCTTAGACACATCTGATTGCTTGCTTTGCTTGAATTCTGATGCCTAGTGCATTGATCAAAAATAATGGTAAAATTTGGAAAACTCCACCAAAAGATTTTTCCAACCATATGGTTGACTTCTAAAAACACTAGATTAAGGTGGACACTAGCACATAGAACTCGAAGTTCTGACTGCTGCTAAAATACATGTGCAAAAATTTATGCAACATTATTGAATTTGAAATCATTCATTGCAGTTTCCATAAAGTAATATTGTTTTTATAAATAGTGTGGAAAGTGGATAGACGTATTCAAATAAAAGCGAGGATAATTTAAATAATTTTTATAATATATGTGTCTTTTTAAATTCTGATAGAAATAACTTCCACAATAATATATATTTATCATTATAAAAAATCGATCAATTTTATTATTTTCTACAAATTAAATTCATTACCACCAGACTTAAGTGCAGCTTACTTCTTCAAAATTTATTTTAAGTTTATATTTAGATAATATACGATTTTTTATAGAAAAGATTTAAAGATAAATTAACAAACCTGCAAAATAAGTGATACTTTTTATGTATTTCCAAACAAAATGATTTATATGTAGGTATACAAGTAACAGTTATTATCAAAAGAAATCGATCGAAGAAACTTTTTTTTACTCTTTGAAGGCAAAGCGGTCTATAGATCTTGTTACTTCAGAGCGTTGACTCAATGCAATAATGGAAACTTGTTCGAACAAACATACTTAATATTTTTCCTTTTGGGCTCAATTTCAAATCTATAAATATAGTTTAGCTGTTATAGCGACTGTCACTACCGTACCCTGGCACAACCGTACCCAGTCTCCACTACTATATTAATAGAGCATTTTCGTAATTTTGCAAATAATATTTATAATAATATAATTTATGAGTTTATTCAATTTCACTTTTTAGCTAAAAAATATAATAAGTTTAAACATGTATTGACCATAACTTTCAATGTATTCAAAACAACGATATATATGGAATTTTTTCTATGACAAAAATTCCTAGATTCAATACACTTTTTATTCTTTAGAGATATTTTCAACAACTTAGATGATTAGTTTAAAAAATTATATTCTAAACCTAGAGTATTCTACAAATTATCTATTGTTAATAATTATTTTTAGTAACTTACAATTTGTAACTTTTTTCATTGCATTTAACTTTTTATATTTTATTCGCCACACTTTCAAACTGAATTTCTATAAATTGTTGGCTATTTGAATAAAAATATGTCATGTACGAGAAATAGTTAGTTAAATTGAAACTATAATTAGTACAATCTTTGATGTAACAAAATAAATTAATCATTAAATATCTTTGCTTTTACAAAGTATTCGAAAGAGATCACAAAATGTTAACTTCAAGGCCAGTCAATAGGTAATTTTATAATAATTTGCAAAAAGAAAGGTGTGATAGTGTCGAATAGTTTTGATAAAAATGATAATACTTTACTTTAATTTTCCACAATTTATTTTAAAGAATTTGCAATTATAAATGTTACCATAAATAATTCTTCTACGTGATAGAATAAAATTTCCTTATTAGAAGATAGGCATTTTTAAGCGTAATATAAAGCACACTGGATGAAAATATTTTATCACGTCATACAAAAATATTTTCATTAAAGTTTTTCATTAAAAGTTTTCATTAAAACCCCTCGTTACCGCCACAAGAACTGGCAGCACTTGTGGCTCATAAGAATCTCGTAAGGGGAAGATGGTGCATATCATCCCACATCGAATATCGCGCCCATCGGACAGGGCCGAATGGAGGGGGGAAAATATATATAAAAATAATTACAATTCTGATTTTCAAATTACCTCATAAATCAATACAAAATTAATACTTGGAAATATAAAATCACTATTAAAACTTCGATATTTTTTGGTAATTTCAATTTTAATCCGTTATATAATGGCAAGGAAAAGTTCTTGATATGTATTATATATTAATGTTAAATGTGTGTATTATTAATTTTAAAGGTTTTTCGGTTCGACCCTGTCCATCCCCCGACATAGCGGCCTATACAGAGCGCTTGGTTTCCGTTTCTCTAAGAAATAAGAATTAAGCGCGACGGGGTGGTGTTTACACCCGAGAAGAATTTCTACATATACATGTGCTTCAAATGTATCGTATTTATATTCTCGCTTCCCGAAGGATGAAATTAGTGATTAAGGGTTGGTAGACTTACAATACTCAAATGCATTTCACATAAAAGCCATGCGTTTTTGAACGAAGATTTCTTCTATACATTTTTTGTGATATTTTGTGAAATTCGTAATATGTCATATTTTGTTGTTGATGTGGGGTTAGATATCAAACAGGTCTCAAAAGTAATTTAAAATGTTTTTATAATGAAATATTGAAATTTACTAAATTACTGATCTTAATGTTAATTTAAATTTATAAAGATTGAAGTTATTATCATGGTATTTCATGTTAAAGTAACTTAGTTTATGTGTATTATCAAGTAATCAAATCTTCTTACTGTTTCAAGCACCATTTGCACATGTAGGCTTCAACGTGATTACATCAAAGTGTGAATTTTTTCTATTTTATTTCATCAATATTGATAAAAAGTAATATTTATTAAATTCATAATATCTGAATATTATGTATATATATATATATATATATATATATATATATATATACTAGCTGACCCGCAAGACTTTGTTCTCTACGCACGTCCACAATTCAAAAATTCTAATAAAATATTGCGTTTGTTGATTGAAATAATATATTAAAACATGGCAAAATATAAGACATTTCATTTTTCACACAAAATTTGTAATTTTGTAAATTATAAGTGAATTGATATTTTGTGAACTATCGCCAGACATTTTTGTATTATTAATCAAATAACATTATATGATCAATTTCAAGTAAATTATATTTTTTTAAATGTTTATTTTTATTTGTTCATTTATTTGTTTGTCTTAATTATTATTTATTTACCTAAAAAATACAAATTGTAAGTAAATTGATAATTCCTACACATCCATCTTTCAAAACGAATATCTTATATTATTAATATTTTTAATATTTTATTTATTTCATACCTTAGTATTCCCATGAGTAAAATAAAATCAATTCGTTGTTTATGTTATTTTCCGTCTCACAAATATTTTTATAATTAAACCACTTATTATAAATCTATAATATTTTAAGAGATTTATTTTGATAATCAATCCCATTAAATGTAAAGTTTCTTCAAAATCCGAGAAGAGTAAATCTGAAGTTACCCTCGTTAGTATTTATTAATATTGTTTATAAATTAAAATAAAATATTGTTCATAAAACTATTTAAATCTTATTATTTTTAATTTTTTAGACTGACATATATATTTTACTATTATTAATGAAATTTCAAAACAATTAGATATGCATCACCTTTAAAAAGAACAAGTAAAACACTCATGCAAATGTTTTCACAGATTTTACAAAATATAGTTTTTAAATTCTGTGTTTTTATAGTTTTCTGCTTATTAACCTCTGGTAGGGAATAAGAACAAATGTGTTTTCATTTTTATGGGTTCCGTACCAATGTTTATCCGTTATACCGCGACACGGCGCCAAAGCGCTTCGATATTTTATTCTACGCAGGTAACGGATCGCGATTGGTTTGAATGAAAGTTCAAAATTTCCAAAATATTTCAAAGTATAAAAAATATAAAATTCTTCAAAATGGTCAATTTTTTTCAAAAATTTTCTAAATCCCAAAAATCAAATTGAAAAAAAATTGAATCTATTTAAAAGTTTTATTTTTTGGTACGTGAACTTTCAGCCATTAGCCTTGAGACACGATACCATGCATCACTGGTTTGGCTATTAGATAAATTAACAAATACAGTAAAACCCCGTTGAAGGAGTTATTAACGATCATGCTCAATACAATTTGGGACATAATATGCACTCTACAACGGGCCCTACACTTTCAAACATATTGACGCGTTGATGGTCCGAATTCCTGAAAAGTTATCTTAACAGGGTCTTACTGTATATTGAAATTGAGACAAAATATATAGACTATAACAAATCAATTATAAATAAATATAAAAACAAAATTGTCACAAAAATTTTCAAAGCCCAATTTTCAGAAATTTTAAGACAGTTAATATTCTCCGATTTTTTTTGTAATCTTTAACTAAATTTTTGAAGATGTATTATAATCTATCGACAAATTGCTTTAGATAAATTTCAATTTGAACATTGCTATATAATAAATATATTAATCAATTCAAACCAATCATTTAATTTATCATTTTACTAATGTGCATTATGTTGCAAAACCGATCAAGTCAGTCAGTCGATCATGCATGCACAGCATAACGACAAAAAGAGAGTCCTTCAAGCGAAACCATTGAATGAATAAATTAATTGTATCCATAAAAGACATTTCATTCATTTTCGAAGTATCTGCAGCTATAATTTCCGTGAAAGTGACCAGCTTTTGGTCTATCGCACTTGCACACGTCTGAGTTTCGGCCGGTGGAGCGGGCGATCATATGTGGGCATACAGCTCGCGATGCGGTAAAACGGTGGTTGTTTTGCGGGTAAGAGGCCAAGGGAGGTTTTTCCTTAATTAGGCCGTCGCGCATGTGTGCGGGATCGATTTTGTAATGAACATGTGAAAAAGAAAGTCGTCTATTTACCTATATCAGTCCACGAGAGCGAATGAGACGCTGGTTATTAGTCTGCCGGAGAAAAGACTAGAGTTGTTGGTACACACGACAGACATACATAACATGCAAGTTGTGTGCAAGCAGACGGGTCTTAAAGTGAACAAGAAAATAATTAAAGCTCTATGCATGAAGCTCTCTCTGCGGAAAAGTGTTTAATCTTTGCGACACAAAACATATTTCACATTTTATTTTGCAGAAGCACTTTGTTCGGAGAACAACAATACGTTGGGTAAAGGAAGCAGTTGGAGTTTATGCAAAATATTTGATAAAGCAAGACTAATATTTTGATAAAAAGTTCCAAATAATTAAATTTTGTTATTTCTTTTTGCTTATATTTAGTGCAATCAATGATATCAAGGAGACAATGATCATAAATCCTGTCTATTCATTGTGTAATGTTGCAAAAAATACCTATGAATAGTAGGTACTTACTATTGAGATTCAAAGGGATTTAAATCTTTTTCACAGTACGGAAAAATTTTGTAGATCATAGTGCACCATTTCAAACATACAAATAATATAATCAACATAAACTGTGAAACTAAACAAATTTATTATTGAATTTTTATAATTAATCTAAATTACCAAAGCAATAGTGCTGGGAGTATATGCTATATTCAAAGTTAATTTGCAACAAATCTTTAATGATATAGTTTTTTTAAGTATAACATGTTAAATTAACTTCTGACCATTTATAACCGTCATAACTAAAAGTTAGCATGCATTTCATTGTATTTTTAATATATTAAAATTGATAATTGCAATATGTGCAATTGCTTATATGCATTATTAAATTCACTCACTTATATGCGTTCACAATTCACAATTCTCACAATTTTTTTAAATATTTTAATGGTTTGGTTATTACTATATACTTAGTATCATCTAATTTTCTATTTGTTTTAAGACAGAATAAGGTCCTACACAGTGGATTAGAGCGGAGCACAAAGGCCCAATTTGACTTTGAGCATTTATGTTCTGAGAACCAAACTAATTATATCATAACAAATAACACATTCAAACAAACAATTATCTAAATATGTTCAGTAAGACTCCTAGCTAATTCATGATTTTAGAAATTTGTTTTTTCCCGTTTAAAAAAATACCTGGTTTTATTAACCCCATTGCCGGGGTAAAAAGGGAAAGTCAGGGGGATAACAAGTCCAAAACGTCCGATTTTTAATTTTAAAAGGATTTCAATAAATAATAGCTACATTATTCAACCAATGAAAAATATTCATGTCATACGTACATTTTTACAGAGATAACACTCTATACAACACTAATCTGGTATTTCGTCAAAAATTTACATCACCAGAGTTTGGAATAACTACTTATTCAATTCATCTCTTGTGAAATTGCATTTTTAATTTTTTTTATCTTTTTATTTACTGTTTTTTATTGTGTACACCTTCGCTGGGGTAAATGTTTAGTTGGCCCTTTTTACCCCATCCACGTGTAAACTTTCATAGAGGTTATGCAAGTCCTCACAACCAAAAAAACTTATAACGAAAGACAATACTTTTGTTATGGATTTTCAAACATTGTCGTTGATCTCCCGAACGTCGTAATAATAGAGATGATGGCTGGTTATACATCTTTTTTTCTCTATTTTCAAATATTGTTGTTAAAAAATTTTAACTTCACTTAATTTTGAGATATCGGTCGTAAACCTTTTACTTTCAGTTTTAAATCTGTTATTTTGAATAATTTGAAATATAAAATTTATGAACGACTTGCATAAAAAAATGACACACTGTAATTGCAATGTTGTTTTTAAATCGACGGATTAAGCCTATATTTATCAAGAGAATGGTGGACGAAAATTCAATAATTTAATATGAAGCTTGAACAGAGTCCAAATGTGTCAAAGAACAATGCTCAAATAAATAGTTCACGAGTAACTATAAAAATATACAATAAGAAAAATTAAAAAAAAATACAAATATCAATAAACAATTAGCGTGTGATTTATAATTACAGAATCCAATTATATTTAATTATTGCTTATAAATCAAAAAGAAACTATAATTATAGCCTCCACACCTCGACGAGCAAACGACTCAATTCTTTCATATTCAAATCAATTTTTTTCGAATGTATTGCAAATTATACTCCTGATTTTACAATGGCAAATAATTCATGTATTCAAAAACCGCACTTGCAAAACGTTAATTGTTCAACATTATTAATAGTGCCGGCTGAACAACATAATCAATCAAATTATTAATTTATGTATTTACACCATTAGTATATGGAATTGTTTTATTAACTATTAACATTAAATATGCAAATTACACATTAGATGATATGTTCATTGAATAAATATATTCATATATAATCTAATAAAAAAGTAACCAATGGTGATATAAAAATACCAGTCATTAATCACAAAACCAGGTCAAGTGGCTCACTCGGCAACAGTAGAGCAAAGAATTAGACATTAAACAATGATATTTACTCTCAAAATTCGACATGATCTTAACAAGAAAATCAGATTTGGAATGGGTCCAAGTAGAGAGACATGATAATGTCTAATAAAAGTATGCCAAATACAACAACTCATAGAAATATTCGCCAAGAAACCAATTTTCATTAATTATCCGGTATTGTAGCACTTTTCGTAGTTTTTATATCATTCGGTCTTAATTAAACCAGCTCCATGTGAAAGCATAACTATTCTGGATTGTGTGTATAGAAATAAAACTCGTGGTCGAACTATTTACTACACACATACATGAAGGATATATATATATATATATATATATGTATATATGTATGTAGATATATTATTATTTGTGTAACAAATTGCTTATAAAACCATAACCTTATTATATGCATATATAACTCAAATCGTCACTCAATTCGTCAGATATTTTTACAATATCTTCAATAATAACCACACGTTTATTTACGTCGTCGTTTTATCACATTTATTGATAAGCCTATTTGTTATTTAATAATTGTTATTGTTTTGAACAAATATTTCTTGAACTTACTACGTTTTGCTTGGTTATTTTGTATCGAAAGTTAACTATCATTTCAATTTCAATAAAATATGCTTCAAAATAAGCATATTTTCAGGAAAATAAATCCATAAATTAACTGTTTTTTTGTTAATTGTCGGATACTAAATCTGATTATTCTTACTTATTATGAAAGTTCATTAAATTAAATTAATTAAATATCAGCAATTTTTCTATGGTCTTTCGTAGAATGTATAAGGAATATTTTTTGTGTTAAATAACTTTCACAAAAAACCAGTGAGCTTTTAAAGAATCCAAACATATATACATACGATCTATACATACATCCATTTTTTAATCTATGTACTCGTATATCAACATGAACAGAAGGACTTAACGAAATTTGAAAAAAAAAATATAAATATCCATTCAATTATTCAAAAGTAAGACCGTGCAATTTAAATGTAAAACTAGCTGTAAGTGGAATTCTGTCTTAAGGCAATTAAGGCATCGTGCCTTAAGGCAAATTGCTGGAACTTCCCGTACCAAAAATTATTATTTTTTTTTAAAAACGATTAACATTTTTGAAAAAAATTTACTTCAAAAAAATAAGATTTTTGAGAAACTATAAACTGGACAAAAAATTACTTTTTTTTGAAAAAAAAAATTTAAAAAAAAAATTGAATTTTTTATTTTTTGAAAAAAAAAGTTTTCTTTATTTTGACATATTTTGGACGATCTAAACGTTTTTTCAAAGCAATCGTACTGCTTTAACTGCATAAAGACGAAATATCAAAGCGCGTAAGCGCCGCGTCGCCGTCTAACGCGTAAACATTGGTACGGAACCCATAGGAATGTGAAACAAATTTATACTTATTGTTAAAATCTCTATAAAATATCTGATAATTTGATGTGCATATGTCTATTGATCATTTTTGACCGCCAAATGGCATTTTTTTTTAACTTTTTTTACTAAATCTCCGAAACCGCTAGACCTGCCTTCATGAAAATTTTATCAATTCTTCATTTTGTCAATACAAGTAAAATGTTGTTTGAATTATTAAAATCGGACGCTCCATTCTCTTAAAAACTGAGTTACATTTCGGCACTTTTTGCCCCGTATCTTCGGAATGGCTAGACCTGCCTTAAACTAATCAGCACGTCTCCTTATCAATACGAATCGAATGTTCTTTGAATTATTCAAATCGGTTGATCGGTGTTCCCGAAATCGTCATACATACACACACGCACATACACACACACACACATACACACACACACACACATACATCCATTTTTTCTAAGGTATGCCAAAATATTCAGAAACCCGTGAAACGTCGAGAAATGCAAAAATTTTCATTTTCGATTTTTTTTTAACGTGGAAAATTAAATTAAAATTAAATGTAGCGACCATAGAAAGGTTTAGTTATTAGTGTATAAAGTAAATTTTAGTTTAATTTTTCAAATTAAACATATATAGTTTTATTGCATAAATATAACTGTTATATACGTATTTTTTAATCGATTCGATTTAAATGATTCAAAAATCATTTTACTCATATTAACGGAATGAACAACTTATGAAATTTTTGAGAAGACAGATCCAGCGGTTTCGGAAATCCAATGAAAAAGGTAAAAAATGGCATTTGGCGGTCTAAAATGATCATTAAACTTAAGCGAATCAAATTATCAGTTATTTATTTTCTAGAGATTTTAATAATTTAATTGTGTGTACCAATTTTCATAATGTTTAACTGTCACTTTGTCTATATAAACGGCTATGCAGCACGTTTGCTTTAAAAAAAAATCAAAATTTTCAAAAAATCAAAAAAAATCAAAAATTATTAAATATTCAAAATTTTCAAACTTAAATTTTTTCAAGGTTTTCAAAAATTTTTAAAACTTTAAATTACTATTTCTAGCAATTTGTCTTAAGTCACGATGACATGAGTTATTTTTATTGGCTGTTGATCCTACATCATTTGGCCAGATGTCTTTTATATAGAAGTTTTCCATTCATTGTTTATAAACAATTTAATTTTTCAATTACATATAAATAATTCATTGTTTATGAGTTTTGTTTATTTTTTAACCTTTATTAAAGAAAATTGAACATTACTTAGTTTTTTCTTTATAATCACTAGATGGAAATATGTGCATGTGTATATATATATTATACATATATGCTCAAAGGCGTTGGGTATCTATAGTTACTAGAATCCACGTGTGAGTTCTAATATGTGGAAGAGAGTTTTAATATAAGAACCGGAATTAAGAACCTGGGCTTAGTCGGTGTTAGTGGATCACTTTGCTTAAAATATATTAAAGTCAACCTCAAAGCCATGCCACAAAGGAGATTGTAAACATTTTTATTATCGGATATTTTTAAATACTTCGAGATTGCAAATTGTAGTGCAAGTCCGAAATAACATCAGCGGGAACAAAAATACATGAATCAAACAACATACTCAGATGTCAATATACATCAATGTTTACGAGTATTTTAGAACCGAAAGCCATTGCGAGATTTGCGGTCAGTTATATATGAGTTTTGAAAGGCGCTATTAAAAATTACGGCGCGAGCTGAGTAACAAAAATGCGAAATGTTTAATTATTTGTATGGGCCTTTCGAGTTTTTGTCAGTCGTTTTTTTGTTAATTATGCACCGTTAAAGTAAGCGGACGGCGGATTTATACACGCATGTCATTAGCGACAGTACCACTCCTTCGCTTTAAAAATACCTTCGAATTAATAACGTGATTCTTTAAAACAACTAGTGCTGTCTGTCGATAGATTACGATTTTAAGTATGGATTAAAGAAATAATTACATTTTTAATCATTTATTGATTAAAGGGCCGTAAAAGACCAATGTTATGTAGTAGTTTTCATATAAAATGGTACTAAAAACTGTCAAAATCCTATGTGATTAGTGTCAAAATGCTATGTGATAGATAAAAAACATAATCTAGAAAACGCACAAACAAACTGCATCTTTGATATATTGCCCTATAATATATGAGTGATATTGCACATTATGTGTAAAACGCCTGATCGCACTTAGTAGCGTTTTGTATAAAAACTGGAATGAACAGAGTCTTGCGATAGCATTGGTCTATTTGACGACAGAATCGGCCCATAAATTGTGTTATATTTATCATACACTTATAATTAGTAACTTTTCTTCTAGTCATTATAATTACCAATATCTGTCTAAGATTCAGAAATATCCACAAATATTGTATGTATTGAGGTCTTCAAAAAAGTCAACTGGTGATCAACTCGTAATAAAAAAATAAAATCTACAATAAAAAATTAAGCCTTTTCATCAGCTTTGAAAAATCTGAATCAAAGTTTAGTGAAAAACGAAAAGACGATAATTCACCAGTTATCGATCAGGTCAAAATGATTAATAAAATTGGGAAGTGCGGTAGGAAGGTGAAAATTGAGGGTTGCAAGCATGTACTTTTCAAACTTGCATTAAAAAAAAATTAAAAAAGTTGATCCAGCATATTAAAAAATAAGTGTTAAAGTTGAAAAACTCTTGACGAAATTAGTAACTATCGATTTAGCATTATATTTACCAATTGAAATTTTGGATTCAGAAATATTACCCACAAATATTTTGCGTGTTGAGGTGTCTATAAATTATAGTGAAAAAAATGAAGAAAACGTTTTAATTCAAGCGAATGTTAGAGATGATCAATGATCAACCCGTAATAAAAATAAAAAAATAAATCTACAATGAAAAATTAAGCCTTTTCATTCACTTTCAGAAGTCTGAATAGATTTTCAGTGAAAAATGTCCACAAGAAGCCGACTATTAATCAATTATCGATTATTAATAAAATTGGGAATTGTGCTATGGAGGTGCAAATTGAGGTCTACAAGCATGTATTTTCCAAATTTGCATTTAAAAAAATTAAGAAAGTTGATCCAATAGATTAAGAAATATTTCTTAATGTAAAATTGAGCTTTTTAATAAGCTCAAAATCTCTCAATCTAAGTTCAGTCAAAAACGTTCAATAAAAGTGCGTCCTGTCTGTTTGATTTTAATTATGGTTAAGAAACTGCATTTTTATCATTTATTGATTAATTAGTGGCGTATTTATAGTATACTTGCATCTAGTAACTTTCCATTTAATCATTATATCTACCAAATCAAGTTTTGGATTCAAAAATGTTATCCACAAATATTTCAAGTAGTGAGGTATTTATAATTACTAACCACAAGTATAATTTTTATGCGTGTATCAGCAATGTTATAATTATATCTATTCCAATCGCTCAAGGCATTGTAGGTTTAATTATTGTGATGTAAAAAATATGAGAAAATCATTTTATTGTGCAATACAGAGTGGAAAATTTATATTTGAGAAAAATTATGACAATATTATAAAAAATCATTAACCTATGTCGTAAACATGGGGTCTTTTGGACCTCATAGCCACATTTAGACCATTTTTCACAAGGTTGCTTCCGAACATTTTTCAGTCCATTAAATTATATTTTTGCTTTTTTTAAATCGATTTTATTGATTTGAAAAATCATTAACCCTTGTCGTAAATCTTTGGTCTACCGGAGCCCGGGTCTAGCCCTTCAAATTCTATTTGCGTTTATTTTTTAATCTAGTCAATAGGCTGGCATCACTTAATGCGATATGGGAAAATTTCGACAATATGAATTAACTGTTTACAACACTATTATTAACCAAAAGGTATGAAGCTGAGATTTTCGAATCGGGCACTTATTAAAATTTATGACAAAATTAATATAACTACTTTGTAATGTATTACATATAATGTTGAGGATAAATTTTCACTAATACATTGGATATATTAAATTTTTTTCTATTTCTTTTATTAATTACAATCTGTCTTTATAAAAAAAGATTAAGTAATTTTGGGGATACATATATAATTAACATCTATTCTAAAAGGTTACTCAGTAGTGAGCCTTTTTAATACTGATAAATAAATTAAATTGAAACTGTCATATGAAACACATGAATATAACTCCATAAACATACATTTAAATATCATATAATAAGATTATTATTTATAACAACATTAGACATGTATAAATTATTTGGCCTAAATTAGACATTAGATAAATTGTAACTACAATTTTCAAAATATTGCATTGATAATTTTAGAAAACTATCCTATTTCGTCCCCAAGTTTGTCCATCAAAATGTATACCTAACTACATATTAATTTTACATAATGCAAATGCATTACATAATAGCTATTATACCGAAACTTTGAAAAATTATTATTGCTCTGTACCAAATACATCTACTGTTTTAATAATTTGTGGTATTGAGAATTACGGGAAATTGAAGAATTTTCGAAAATATGGGATATGTTTTAACTGTTCTTTTTTAAGATAACTTTTGCATTAGACATAGATTAGATCATATTCAATGTTCTAAACTACCGTACTAAACCCACAAAGTTTTTTGCTTTGCCAAGATTTTTTATATGACATAAAATTATCATACCAAAACCACAAATATTTCTACCTTTTCGACATATGAGTTTAGAATATAGTACGAAAGTAAAATCATTTCTAATTTTAAATATTGATTAGTCATTCGTATATGTTCTATTGTACTACGACTAAAATGAAATCCATATATTTACTTGGGCCATTTAGAAATCGCATACGCGCTAATTGAATTAACAAAATTCCATACATATTATTGACTTATGAAGTTCTATTGTTTTTTTACGGTGAAATGTAATATTGTTAAATTTACATATATTATTTAAATACTCTACGAGCAGCGTTTGCTAGAGTACATTTTAACCTAGTGTTTTTTTTTTTTTTGGGCAACCCAGCGGTCAACTAGTTTTTTTTTATTCATCTAATGGGCGTAGTAATTGCCCACAAAAACGCTTTTTACTTGAGATTATATTTGAGGTCTATAACCCCAAGTCAATATTTGATATCATATTGCTTGATATCGAGCTGGTACAGAAATTACTTTCTGTACATAACACCATTTTTATTTTTTTATACTTCGACTTTGTATTTCCATACAACCTTAAACTTATAGCATATGAAATTCTGAAAGTATAATTGAATTAAATACGTATTCATATGACATATGATAAGACTGATTGGAAGCAATGTTAATTTATTGCATACTACAGAAAATAATGATTAATTACCAATTATCGTCGACGGAGGCCTCTCAACTGATTTTTATATCCTGATAAATAATATATAATTTATATTCACGTTGTTGTTGATTTAACAGATCACCTTTCGAAAGTTAATTGTCAATCAAAATGCCCTTGGGCAATTGATCCATAGTAAGCTGGCTAATGAGAAATTCGGGAAAAAAAATTTATATTTGTGATTTAAAAAATCATTTTAAAACATATATTTGTTCCGATGAATTAAAATGAAGACGTCAATTCAAAAAGACACAAATTTTGTTTAATGCTAAGAATCGAAATTATTTTCACTAATGTATATATTTAATTCTTGGATAGCAAGTACTTCATAGTTTATTTTTCATAAAATTATAATTTTCATAAAAAATTTTGAAAGAACTTTTATACAAAATACAAACTACAATAAATTACATCTCTACAGAGTGAGTGAATTGTGATTTGGTCGAACATTTTTTAAGAAATGTTCGTTCTAGTTCTTAGTCTCACTAGTATAATTTTGAAATGTGATTCAAATTCATGTGCATATGAAATTTTTCTAGATTGTGTTTTATATACTAAAACTAATTTTGTAAAAATTGATCTACATCATTATCAGATTGAGATAATAAAAGCACCTACATATATTTTAAAAGTGTCATATATTTAATTAAGTCATATATTTAATTAAGTCAAAGTGTACCAATTAAATATATGTTGAATTTCTTTCTCATTATTGAAAATGCACGAACTATGAAATTTTTGTTGGGTTCATCAACAATTAATAATTTTACTGTTAATTAATTACTCAATTATATTATGATATATTACTATATTGAGTTTCCTCACTTTTATGACTATTGTATAACGAAAAATAGACTAAAATAGTTAGAAACTTATATATCTCACTCATGTATTAAAATATAAATTTATAGTTGTAGTTATATATATATATATATATATATATATATATATATATATATATATATCTGTATGTAAGAGATGACAACACCACCAGCCATCCCACTAATCTCCAGAGATATTTATCATTAATGATTCATTATTGTGAACTGTGCATATAGGTATAATTGCTTATCTGTGTTCTGTATTATTATCTGCTTAATAAATTATTAACTAGTTTGCATACACTTATATTAATCAATTTAACTCTAATTTAATATATACAGCGATATAAGATCTTTATGAATAGAAAGTCAACACATTCGAATAGACCACATGCGTGGCTTTTTTCAGGGTTCTGCAGTAAAATGATGCATTATTATTAACAATCGAAGACAGGTATATAGTGAAAAATTTGTACATTCTTCATATATCCGTCGTATGTACGGACTCTGGACAACCTGATATCAAGCAGTGTCAGTGTGCCAAAAAAATATTTGAAAATCATTACTCACAAATGTTAGTTGATCAACACTGACCAAAAAGTTGTATTGTTTCGTACCAAGATTTGTTTGACATTTTTTTGTTTATACGTATATTAAAGTTTTTTTTGTTTCCCTTATTTTACTTAATGTTATGCCTTACAAAATTCTATTCATGAATTTCATCTTCAAAGTGCTTTGCAACATCATCAAAGTGCATTGTTTGATTATAATACTTATGTGAAAAGTGAAGTACCTAAATCATCCTTTTTATGATCATTTACATTTGGACAAATTGAAATAAAATTGAAACCATTGAAATAAAATAAACGATTTCTACAATTACGATTCCGGACAATGATATCACTAATATTGTAAAATTTGCATATGAATATTCAAAATGGATCTTCGGTTCTAATTACAATCCGATTACAAGTTTCTAATTAGAATTTATTAGCAAATGATAGATAAAGATGCTTAATCTTGTTGGTAATAATCTTATATTTATTCTCAGATGTTTACCACAATATAAACAAATTAAGTTGAAGAATATTCATATATATATACTAGATGATCCGACGGACGTTGTCCTGTACCCTCGTCTACAATTTAAGTTCCAATTTTTTTAATATATATATATATATATATATATATATAATTTTTATATATTTAATGTTATATATATATACCTATTCTTTTTAATATTATATTTAATGTCCTTACATTTACAATACTTATAAGCTCATCTCAGCATAAGTATTGGGAACTGCAGTTTTCTTATCAGTATAAGAAATTCAGTAAGAATAAATGTAGTATCTGCGGTAAAAGAACAATATCACATTTGTTATTCCCAACAAATATAATTGCTTCAATAATTTATATAATATATAATAATCCATAACTTTTAAAATTGCGTACCCTATATTAGTTGCTTTTTGGCAATTACAATTTCTAAATTACATTTTTCCAACTAATAACTAAATAAAGATTATTACTTTAGTTAAAATCTTAAGTGAATTGATTTGCGAAACCTAATTCATATGGCACTGTTCAATCTAAGATTATGAACTTGCTAAATATTTCATATCCAATGCCACGCAAATGAATTTTTAACACATGAAACAAAATTCTAAATGATTTTTTCAACAAGTAGAAATATTCTTTTGTATTTAAATAATTTAGTAAAGTTAAGCAAAATACAACATGAATAAGTTTAAAAAATATCGTATATAAAATTTTGGACGTATTGTGTTATTTATTGAACTAAATTATATATTTACTACTGCCCAACATATATTGTAGTTTATATTGTTTTAATTTCTGTTAAGATGTTCTAGTTTTTGGCAATAATATTGCAGATATTACAGTTTTCTTATTTATAATCAAGAATATGGGTATTATATACTAATATTGTTTAGGCTCGCTTCAACTAAATTCAAATTTCAAGTGAATCGACATTTTTGGTAGATGACAATTCTCATGTGTCGAAATGCTTTCAATGGCAAACAATGATATGTTGTTTTTAGCCATTTTTCCATTTATTTCTACAATATTACTATAGTTTTATAATTCTCCACATCTTAAAAACTTTACAAACTCTAAAAAGATTTATTAAAATCCGAATAACCGTTTAGAAGGATTTCCGTTTCTAAAAACGGAAATTGAGACTTGCCACTTGTCTTGAAAAAGTATGATATACAAATTATTTTTTTTTGACTGTGATTAGAATTCAACCCAGTGGTTGACCTATCTGATCTATATGAGAAGACTTTTTATCAAATATTGATAACTTATTATTATATTTTAGTCATAGTCATTAACAATTTCAAACGAAAATCACTCGAGATTTTTAATGACACTTTTTGATATCAAACTGACAGGGGTGGGTATCGAATCAGTGATTGCTAAAACAAAATCTTTTAAGAATGTTCCAAATTGTCTGATCTACCACAACTCCTATATATATATATATATATATATATATATATATATATATATATACAGTAACAGGAGAAATCAAAAGTCTTGCATACAAGTAAAATACGAGACTGGAAAACCATCTGAATCAACTTGCGAAAAACTTGCTTTTCACAAACATACCCAGAAAAATTAAATAATAAACCCCTTAGATTTGTAATAACATATCATCAGATTAATTATTAGTTTTTCTGTATTTTTTACCCATCTGTTTTTTAAACTTCAAATGACTAACATTGAATAGCATTTTAAAATAATATCATACACGTAAGTAAAAAAAATTACTGAATGCCTTTCCAAGCAGTTATGGAATATACAAATTGTATGGAAAAAAAATTATCTGCATCAAAATGAATGAACACCAACCAAATAATCTTGATCTTCTATTATTCCTGCTACCTCCCATTTGCAAACAAGAACAAATGAAGACACACAGTCACTTATTAGCATAAAAAACTAGCAAAGTTATTATTTATGTCTACTTCTCGGCGTTCAGAATCCTTTAAACGACACCGTAAACCATAATTATTATTTTTCTCTCACACAACGGGTTTAGTCGTTTATTATTGCCAGCACTAGTGATGTTTTGACATCGAAGTGTCAATAATAATGCGTTACTTCACACCTCTAGCCGTATCGGAATTTAACGACCACTAAAATTCATTGATATATACACACGACGAGGAGTCGTATAGGAGTTTGAATACCGCGGTTATTCGAGAGATTTATTCTCGTTTCGGAGTGTTTACCATCTCGTTATGAAATATAAAAAAATCGTATTACTCGAAAATTGTCTGAGGATGACGGTGTAAAAGAGGTATATAAATATAAAGTGAATTTGGAGGAAGACAATGACGTCGGTGAAGTGAAATGACACGCTTGGTAAAGGAATGTGTTGGGTTATGGGTATTTTTGGATGTAATAGTTGACTCTATAGGATTTGGATCTAATAGTTGAGCTACATTTTGATTGCAAGATTTTTGTATTTTTTCCAATTTACTTTTATTATGAATAACTTCCTGTGGGGCAAAATATAGTATTCGTCAAAAAATCGAAAATAAAAATTTGTGCATACCGGCTTTCGAATTTTGATAAAATAATTCTAAGTTTGAGTAGAGGAAGTTATTTCTTCAAGAAGAAGTCACACTAATTTAAATTTATATATACACTGGTATAAAAATCTAAATTAATATATACAAAACCTTTTTGGGAACCATTGCAGACTGATAAGATATCAAATGAATATGAACCGATATTATTTCAAGAATCAAAACGCTTTCATCTATCTTTCATATTTGGCTATATTTGTCATTTTCCATTTAAATAGTGAAAACTGACTTTTTTCACTAAAAAACGGTTTTCGAATTCAATAATTTTCGCCAAAAAACCGGTTTTTAAGACCGGTTTTTGAAAACCGACAAACCGACCTAGTGCATACCTTCACGTTTAAAAGATTCTTGAACAATTTGGCATACTTTAGAAAAATGGATGTATTTGTTTGTGTATGTGAAAGTGAGTGTGTGTGTGCGAATACAAATTTTTGGGAATATGGATCAACCGATTTGAATAATTCAATGAACGATAATTGAATAATGCGATTCCTATTAATAATGAGATGTGCTGATTTGTCTTTGGACAAGGCAGGACCAGCCGTTTCGAAGATACGGGGCAAAAAGTGACAAAAATTGTAACTCAGTTGTTTGAGAGAACGGAGCTTCTGATTTTAATAATTCATTTGAACATTTTATTTGTATTGACAAAATGAAGAACTGGTTAAATTTTTGGGAAAGCGGTTTCGGAAATCTAGTAAAAAAGTGAAAAAAAATGCCATTTTGAGATCAAAATTGAACATTAGACATTTGCACATCAAATTATCAGACATTTTATTAATAAGTATACATTTTCAAAAAAAATCAAGATTTTCAAAAATCTCATTTTTTTAATTTTCAAAAAATTTAAAGGTTTTAAAATACGGGAAAGTACCATCGATTTCCTTTAAGGCACGATGCCATGCACCACTAGTTTCGTTAGTTGTTCAATGTAGCTTTGGTTGGGTGGTAACTTTGGGTGGGTTATAAAATTAGGCAATTCCTTTGTAATCAGATTCAATTGGATGAGCAAAGCGTTTTTCATCAGTGAGTGAAAAACCACCAAAACGAAATTTAGCAAGCCAATTTTGACAGTTTTTTTAAGGCTTTGTCACCATAAACAGTTTATATCTTTTAGTTTGTAAGCTTAAATGCTTTTTTACTTGAAGAAATGAAAAATGAAAATAAAACAAAAATTTTCGATTTTTCACTACCTAATTACTTAGTTACCTATAATTACCTAAATTGCTTAGTTGCGAACTTAATGATTACCTAGCATGTTGTAATTAGACTTTATTATATAAAGGGCTTTTGAGAATAATGGGTTATTCAGACCAAAGACGTGCTTTTGAATTAACCAATAATTTAATAAAAAACATATTTATTATCGAAGATTGGCTCAGTGTGAGCTTAGACTGTCTAATTGCCATTATATTATTGATGTCACAAAACATCAATAATATTATCTTTGTTATTTGTGGATAAAATCTCTAAAGTCCTTTTCTACTGCCCTAAAATATTACTCGAAAATATTTATAAAATCGTATTTTTTAGATTTGAAATTATATAAATTTTTATATATAAAAGCATGACAATGAAATTTATTTAATAATAGAAATTCTAGAAACCTGTGGAAACTTCACATTTCTAAAAAAAAGTTTTGCTAGATTGGTCAATGTAGAGTTTTTGTTAAATAAAACTTTTTTAATAAATATTTGTTTAAACCTAAACATCAGAATGTTTTTGGTCTTAAAAAATATCTAAATCGAATGCCAATCCAGTGATTTTTCGTGCAGTTGTAATTCTGTTAAAGAAATAACAAATTTTTGTACAAAAATTAAATTTGTATCTTTTAACACTATACTGTATATCAGGTTTTCATAAACTCAAAATAAAAATAAAATAAAAATAGTAAATAACTGTTTTGATAGATTTGACTGGATAATAATTATATTCGAATTCAGGAAGAAATAGTTATAATTATAAGTTCTAAGTAAAGAAAAAAATACCAATAATTTGCTAAGTATTAAAATAGTAGATATTGTTCAATTTTTACTTGAATAATTAAAACAAAACGTGGTATGTAATTATGGTATCTTAATTTTAATAGCACAATACGCAGTGCGTATTATAATAGTATTAAATGCGTATTACGCACTAAACCTGCTCTCTTAATTACTGAGTAAATTAGCACATGTTTCATATTTGGAATTGCTTAGACTGTCGTACGTTTTATTTTGTAATTAGCGTTTTTATAATTAGTGTATTTGTTTTCAAGCCTCATAATTAGTGATGGTTAAGAACTAACGGGTAAAAAATAATATGACAATTTATAAAAAATGCTATCTAAAAGAATTTAAGGTTACTGTTATTGATAACAACGAAGATGGTAAATATAATTTGTAAAAAATGCAAATAACATCTAATTATCATTGAGAAATAAAAAAAATGTAATAATGTCTATTTATCACATATTGGCACACATTATCTTATATCCAATACCTGAGTTTCGATAAGTTCAACATTCGTAAATATTATATCGGGGGCAGATTACTTTAAACATTATTATAATATTTAAGTAGTTATGATTATTATTATTATTTCTAAAGCCGCTACATTATTTTCTAAATGCGGTCACATATCGTTTTGTATGGACGTTTGGTTGCATTTTGCATTCTGCGATTGGGTTGTAAACAAGTCACCCATTTCGCGAATGTTCCTTTTAATTGCGGTTCTGAGTGGCGTTTATTAGCGTCCGACTGGCTTTTTTTTGCTTGAAAATAAACAACTAAAATTATGTTTCTGGACTTCGGCTGCAGCACGGACGAGGATTTTTTTAATTTGATGTTTATTTATTCGATATTTATTTATGCTCACCTACAGACTGTCAAGTTTGAATTTTGACACTTGCCAACGGCAGGTACGAGTATACGAGGAGTATATGAATGTGTATGCAAACACGATTTTACGTTCGGATCAATTAATATATAAACATTTATATGTAAATGTAATATTTTATTAATATGGAATTTTGCTATCGAAGTAGTTGAGAAGACATGTTAGTTATCTTTAGACATGAGTTATCCAGGAAGTTCCAGGTTCAGCCCCTGACAGGCTGATGTCAAGCAATAGTGACATCGAATTTCACTTAGAAATATACATTGTAATAAGCTTTTCAAGTGTAAAATAGCCCTTTCTAGGCATCGCTACATCAATGCAAATTTATTTGAAATCATTATTATAGAAATAGTTGTAATAAAATTTATCACATAAAGATGCAACAACTGGGTTGCCATCTATAAAATCAGACATGTAGTTAATTAAGTGAATCGCAACATCTCATAAGCTCTGATCACTATTCAAAAGTGATGAAAAAAATATATATCATGTCTATCTTAAATTTTTTTCTTCAGCATTCAAAGGACGTTTATTGAAAATATAGAGATAAATTAAGCTGTAGTACCTACATTTGTTCATTATATCAAATACAACATTTTTTGTATATGTAGAAGCATGATTTGGGAAACTTATGTAGAATTAAGGTAGTGATATAATTTGATAGTTTTGTATAGTTTTAACATTATTACGGTATAATTTTAAATCAGTAATGGATATGATAAAGTCAACTGAGCAATCTAAAACTACACTTATTGCTCACTTTCTAATTCTGTAATTTTTTAATTTAAATTACAATCTGTCTTATAATTAAAAAACATTCAGTAATTAATCTGTGACTTAACAAAGCTATAATATTTCTAGAGAATTACCCATTGGTAAGTAAGGTAATAAATTAGCAATGAAAAATGAAAACTATTCTAAATAAAATGCATGCTTTTTTTGAAAACGTGCTATGATTTTTTCTTTTACTTAACAGCATTATAAATTCTATTCTACTTATAGCATTTGAAAAATATAAATGTAAAAGATAAATTGGACATTAAAAATCTTTAGCTAAAAAAAGTTAAACAGAATATGAAAAATGTATTTGTAATACCGTAGCCAACGCACACTTTTGGAAACAAATCATCGTTATAACTGAGTTAGATTATCTTTTCAAAAACGAATTGCTGATAATTAGCTACTAATGTTCAACTTACAGCAAAATGAACTACTACTATAAAAAATAATTATTATTAAAAGAAATCAAACATGAAAACTACTTTTAACTCTTTAGAAGCAATGCAGTCAACAGATCATGTTAATGTAGAGCATTGACTCAACGCAATAATGAAAACTTGTTCGAACAAACATACTTTATCTTTCTCCCTTTGAGCCCTATCTATTTTCACTGATTTGACGATTGTCACTACCGTACCCAGTCTTGTTAACTTACATCAAAATTTGTATTTCAATTAATAATTAGACCTTGCCTTTGTCATTAGAACTTAAAAATTAGAAACCCTTGGTTACGGGTACGATACCCACCTCGACCAAATTGATATCAAAATGTAGTAGTATCAGATTTTTACTTGAAATTCAGATATCAAATAAGAATCAAACTCGTTGGAGCATTGTTATAAAAATATTTGTGTCAAAAATACGAATCAAGTATCATATATTAAAAATATATATAGCAACTAAAAAGGACAACAAATCTAATCTAATAGCCATTTGGTAAATTAATAACACAGTTATTGAATGTCTTCATATAATATTAGACAGATTGTATTAGACAAATTTCAAAAAAACTAATAATTTTCAACGCACCCGATGGACCATCTCAACTTTATCCTCTCCCATCATCATGTCTCTTTTTGTATTTAAGAAGTTATAAAGCAGTCCTGAAAATGCTTTACAAAGCAAAGCAAACAGAGCCAAGATATAATTAAATAGCATTTAATATTTTTTATATGGCAATAGACTGTGGGGGCGGTTAATATAATGAAGAGATAACACATCACATACACACACACATAAGCATAGATAATTGCACACAGGCAAATAAAATGTCTGCCGCTGCGGCTTCCATCTTAGAAAACATTAATTGTCTTTATCAACAACTCTCATTTCATTTCTCCGCTCCGCTATATTATGTACCACTATTGTACCACTATCTGCTCTATACATACATAGAATGAGGGCTAGTGGTAAAAGCCAAAGTATCATTCTGTAACTTCGGATTTGTACACATCTTGATTTTTCAACAAAGTTCGTATTTTGTCTCAAAAACTTCTCAGACAATGGAATTTAATTTTTGCGTGTAATTTCGAAAGTTAACAAGTAAACAAGCGCTTATTTTCTTAAAACTTGATTTTTCTTATAAAATTACACAAAAATATTTAGATAAATAAATAATTAGCTACCATGAAAAGAAAATTACAAAAACAATATATATTATATGTGTGTTCGAATTGTCGCTATGGGTCAAGCAGGCATGGTGTATATGCCATAAACTATTTTTCTTGTTATTGTTAATATTGTCGTGATCCCTACATTTGACCTTTTTTATGTAATATTATACTGTCAGTCAGTCTCTCTGTATATGTATTATTTTGAATGGTAGTATCTTGTCAGCGGGTCTCTCGATTTGTTTAGTACTAGTCTCCGAGCCTTGTTCTGTATAGTTTGTATTCTCCGTAAATTCGTTTTTGTTGTCATATTCCAGACAGAAGACAGCGTAAACAAACGTTCTTTACTGTAACGCACAATTATGCCCAATTCTAACGAATTTTGTGCTTTAGATCTTCCACAATCTCACGGTGTACTGAAACTTGAATGCAATGTTCAAATCAATGAAATTGATTGATTGATTTCTTCGGATCGTCCGTCATGGAAACTTATTTTTAGTTTCTATTAGTATGTAAAATACGTTATTTCGGAGTGTTTAGTTCTTTAGTTACTATATGGACTACGAATTATTTTCAGTAATATAATAATTTTCATTTAGTATTTGTAACAAGAAAACGTTCTGGTTATTACGAATTTGGAACCTTCTTAACGAATATTCATCTAATCTGATATTCATCGTGAGGATCATAATTTTTCATTTGCTTTTTATTATTTAATTAAAGTTTACAAATCATTATGAAACTATTCTCATAATAATAGTAATTGTGATATAATTAATGTGTACGGTGCATTCTAAAAGACAATTCTCGTAGATGATTTGAATATTATTTTTACTGTGTGGAATTTCTCTGTTTTTGGAAAAACAGAGCACGTTTTTGGAAAAAATTATTTTGTTAATCAAAACTGTACCAGAGGTATTTACTAAGTGGTGTGATGAATCAAGAATATAACAAAATACAATAAATACAATTTGAAACTAAACAACTAGCCAAACTAATATAAATACTTTGCAATGGTCATTAAATAATATTAGTGAAAAAATCCTAGAGGCGCCCAAGTATGTGCCAAATAGGCTAATTAACCAAGATTCCAATATGTTCAAGGTGGCAAAAGAAATCAGAAGACTAAGTACAAAACCAGACTAGAAGATCATCCGAACTAACTCTCCAAAGACTTTTCTCTCATCAAATACACCCAGATGATTTAAAAAAACTAATCCTTTAGATTAAGTAAATAATACATGAAGTTATTATTATTGTTATATAATTTTATCTCATTCATTTTCAAACCTAAAATGTCTACCACTGCGAAGCATTTTGAAGTTTTAGATTTACATATTTGTCACGAAATTTACTGAATGCCTTACCAGGCAGATTGTAATCATATGAAAATAAAAAAAAACTAAACTAAGCAAAAATAAAATAGATTAAGCTTTTGAGAGATCTTTTTTTGTAAATCATGCTCGAATAGTCTATTTTCGTTTGATATCATTTCTTACTAAATTCTCAAGAAAGACCGAGTAGAAGTATTCTTGGTTGGGACTGAGAAAAGAGAATTGAGTAATAATTAATTATGAATGACAACATATTTAGTAGAGTATAAAGTAGAGCTTCGATTGTAAAACTAGTTCTGTATCTACTATTGATTGGTAATCAGTCCACCAGCGCCTCATCTACCCGAGTCTTGGAGTAGGAGCAAATTCTGTATTGCGAAAGCCCGAAGAGAAGATAATTAATAAACTATGCGCATCCCTGTCTTGCGGTGTAATTAAACAAATGGCTGAAGAAAGATGAAACATTACATCTGCGGGCATAAACAGATCTTGCCGGATGATTAAACAGTATTGTTCGCGTGTTCGTTCGTCCGTACCAACTGCTACCTAGGTGCCTACTGCCTGGTGCAGGTCGGGGCCGGCCGTAGCGGTTATAGGTCGGGAAATGCGGATTTTTGTGATCACTCATGTATCCCATAATATTAATGAGATGGTTAAAACGAATTTAATGTAATGCTACACCCATAATAAAATATTGTTTAAAACGGTTCCTGAATTTCTTAAAACAATTACTGTATACAACAAACAATCTGTTGAGTATTAGGGGTATTGTTATAAAAATAATTGTGTATATCTCTAATGTAATATAAGGCGTACAAAAGAAATATATTATATCCAAAACGTGTTTTATAAGAAAACTATATTCTTTAAAAAAAATGTTTTCATTCTCATATCTTATAAGCAATCAGAACCTTACGTCTTATAAGCTGTTGCGCTGAAACTTCTCCTTACTCCACATTTTCAGATGGTAACCCAGTGGTTATTCCATCCATATTTGATGATTTTATTACTAGAATTTATCTAATAGGTCTGACTTTTTATTGGTGCATCAATGCCGAGCAAGGACTATTTTCACTTGGAAACATATTGCTATCTATATTTCCAAGTGAAAATCTTTGTCACTGCTACCTGACAACAGGCTGCATCGAACCCGAGACTTCTGAATCAAGTCCCGTCGCTTCTAACTGCTTTCCTACGGGGTAGCCCATTCTTTAATAAATTGTAACATTTTTTTTTAAATAATTGTGTCAGTAGGGTAGAGCGGGGCTAGTTGAGCAATCGAAATAACTCGAAAACTATCCACCGTCCGTTTAGGCTTTATATGGCGGAAAGATAGAGATTTGGGAGAAATAAACATCCCGCGATCGCTAGTGGCCGCTGGACAAATGAGTGAGGCTCACGGGCGTTTTGTTTGTTTTGAGACCAAAAAGTAAAAACGTAATTCATCACGAGTTTTCGTCTGGTTTAGTAATGTTATTTATTTTTAATCAGGTAAATGTTATTCTTCAATATAATTATAGTACTTTTAATATGCACAGAGATTCTGGCTATAATTCTCACGGTTTTTTTATAAACTCACTTTTATTTTGAAATTCCGAGTTGGGGTTAGTTGAGCATAGTTGCTAAACTTGTTCTGTCACTAAGACAATTATCATTAACTTCCAGAAATTGTTTATTATTTTTAAGATCTTTTAAGTCTATGAGTAATAATATCAAGAAATAATGCTTTCAAACAAAAATACTGAATATATAGGTAAAATAATTCCTAAGATACGATATTGTTCTGTTGATTCTACTTTTCGTTAATTATTCAAAGCAAATTACTATAAGTTTTGTTTTCTCTGTCAATAAAGACTATAAATATAGAACTGGTTATTAAAAACTTATTTTATTTCATCACTAATCGACATTGAACCTATGATTTCATTATACTTTCTTAGTGCTCAACTTGCCTCACCTATGGGGTACATTGAGCATACTTGACTTTTTGCATTTAAACAGCTGTAGCTTTTAAATTTTACTTATTACCAACAAATAGTATTAACACTTTTGTTAAGCGATAAACAACAAATCCATTAAGCCATATAGCAATTTCTTGAGACTTTTCATTGAGGTGCTACATCCGTTTAAGTAAAAATTTGCTCAACTAGCCCCGCCCTACCCTAATTACACTAGTGGTGCATTGATTGTCATTGTGCCTTAATGCAAATTGCTAAAATTTCCGTACCGCAGTATAAAAATTTAAGAAACTTCGATTTTTTTTTAAGAATTTTGATTTTTGTAAATATTGTTGCGTAGCTGTTTTAGACACAAAATATCAGAGCGCTTAAGCGCCGAGTGCAGTCTAAGGGTCAAATATTATAAAACTTGGTACGGGACTCATAAAAATATAAACAATATTCTTACTAATTATTAAAAATTTTGTGAAATATCTGATAAATTGAAGTGCATATGTCTAATGATCATGCCGCCAAATGGCATTTATTATAACTTTTTTTCATTGGATCTACAAAACCGCTGGACCAGCCATCCAAGAATTTAATCAATTTCTCAGTCCCTTAATACAATAGTAATGTTTTTCTGAAATATTCAAATTGGACGCTCCGTTCTCTCAAAAACTTCCATTTTTCACACTTTTTGCCATGTGTCTTTGAAATGGCTGGACCTGCCTATGTCAAAAACTAATCATCCCGTCTCCTCATCAGTGAGAATCGAATGTTTTCCGAATCATTTAAATCGGGTGATCTGTGTTCTCGAAATCGTCGATAAAAATTTGTATCCGCACATACAAACATATATACTACCCACACACACACACACATACAACAGTTTTTTCTAAGGTATGCCAAAGTATTTAGAGGACTTATTCATTAGTTTTATCCGTATAAAAATTAAATCATTCGTATCAAAATTAAATCGCTATTTATTATTTAGATACATGTAAATTTTGAATTCCAAATAAACAACTAAATAACTTGTCTTTGCGCTTTCACGTCAGCTCGGTTTATGTAAATTGAAAAAGTGGTTTTCGTAAATATACTCTTAATATCCAAATATATTTAATTGTTATGTTAAAACATTTCTTTTACTTCCCAATCAAATGATAAACTTTTTTTGGAAACTTTATATATATAAAATATACATATACATATACATTTAAATTATTTTGCCATTTCTATTTTTATAATAATTATTTCATTACTTGATTTTCTTGAAACTTTATAGTAGTTAAAAATTATGCATGCATTTAGAAACGATAAGAGTTATTAATGCTTGCAATTTTCTGATAATTTTTTAAGCACTTGTTCATTCTTAATCGCGTGTACGAATTAATTGCGCCTCAGGGCATAACTAGAGTTTTTCATATATCACACTTATTATTGCAGTTCATAATAAATTATTTTATTGCTTGACTTCATGTTTTTACATTTGTTTTCAAATAATTTTATTTTTAAATTAAAACTATGCAAGATTTTAAGATTTCGTTATATTATGGCTGTAAGCAAATTCGAGCTTCAATACGAGCATTTGAAATATTAATCCTTTCGACACGCATGTCGCCGCTCCGGCGGCTAAATTCATATAAATCTCGGAATTCGCGAGTGGAAAGTGTTAATAATAGCAATAAAGTGGTGCAACATAAAATTTAGTAGTTGCTAGGTTATTTCTATATTATTACATAATCATAAATTCATTAAACCAGGTTTATAATATCCATTAGAGTCTTATGATTAGACGAAGATTAATGGGCCAATTCTGCCGTACAACAGCAACAGACCAATGTTATGGCAAGGCCATGTTACGCTCCAACTTTCATACATAATACAACTGAATCATACTGAATACTGTCAAAATGTCATATTTGCTGTGCGTTTAGGCGTTTTACACATAATCTGCAACGTCACTTGTATGTTATGAATCTGGGTCAGAAAGACCCAGCGGTTTCTAGGTTAGGTTTTCTATCTAATAGTTTATTCAGAGAAAAACACCTGACTGCACAGGATCCATATGGCTTTTGATATATATATATATAAACTTTGTATATTTGCGATTGATATTATGTGTTTGGTATTCAGTAAGCCTTGTGAATCCAAATATATTAAAAAAGCTACCAATAGACTATAAAACACAATTTACTGCAATTTGATGATTTTGGTTTAATTAAGCTAAAAAAACTCTGGCGTCTGAAGAAGTGGATGAGGCGGTAAGTCTGCTGAATACATTTCATTTTTTGGTACATTTGACATTAAACTTGCACCTTGGCATTAAGCAAAAATATTTTACGATTTTGCATAAAGAAAATATCTAAAATTTCAAAACTTTTATTCAAATGTTTATTTAAAAAACGTATTAATTATCATGATCCAATGTTTCACTATTTTGTGTTATCTTCAACTAAGTCTGAAATATTCAGACAGAAGGCGAGACACAGTGCATACAGCAGAGCATTATTGATGACAGATGTTCTTGCTATGATAAATAGACAAAAGTTTTCGAAAAGTTTTACTTTTAGAAACACGACGGCAAAATTGTTTTGCAATACATCTGAAGAAATATTCTGATACGGCAATGAAGACTGTTTATGGAAAAATGATAAAGTCGAGTTGTATATCATAAACTTGAAAAAAAAAGAAAAAATTTTGTATGGAGTTAAATCAAAATTCATTTTTGATTGAAGAATAATTGGAAGGTATGGAAGGTATTGGAAGAAGAATGTAGATGGTTAATTTTTAAAGTACTATTTTTTCAAATATAATTACTTGAATATAATTGTTGATATTTTGTTAATAATTTTGTATCCAACATAAGGGGTAGTTTTTTAAATAGTAGATACATACTTTTAAGTCCATCCACAATAAATGCTTCAGATATCGAAGCGATTGCACATAGGCAATAAAGTAAAATCATTTCTTTACCTTTTTTCAATAGAAAGAACCTTGTAATTGGCCTATAATTGCGTTAAGTGCATTCTAGTGCAGTTATATAACACATGTTTTATTTTCAATATCCCATCCACTCGTAATTAGTCAGTCTAATTACTCATTCCATTCGTGGTGCAGTTTTTGTGCTAACATTTAATATGCAGCAGGTACTTCAAAAAATTTTATGACTGGACAGTGTGCTAAGTATAGATGTGGTTAAATGAAGAGTCATAATGACAGAATCGAGACATTTTATTACACTCGTAAAAATTTAATTGTTCAGAATGCAGTTTTTGCTACAAGATAATTGAGATATGTTGACAAGCTTTATGAAATTATGTCGTAGATAATAGTACTTATTAATAAATCAAGTTTTAATCTTTCAAATCTCGATTAGATTTGATCCATGGTCATGCAGACGCGTGGGAGGCACTCTTTTTGCAAAGTGGGTCCACGCCAGTTTCCTCTTCTTTTTAGGATCGTAATCAGTAGAGTCCTTTCTTCACCCACTCTTCTCAGAACTCCTTCATGTGTTATTTTGTCTGTCCACTTTATCTTTTCCAATCGTCTCCAACATCACATTTCAAAACCCTCCAAATAGTTTTTGTCGATCTTTATAAGAGTCCATGTCTCTGATTCAAAATGTATGTCAAATAATTTAATAATTAGCAATAATAATACATATGGCACTTTTAAATAGAGAAATTTTTTCACCAAAGATCTTTATTTAAATTAATATTTTTATCTCCATATTATCGAAATGCTATAGGAAATATTTTCATCAAAACATAAAAGTAATTATTTATCTTGATTAATTTCAAACTATATTATTAGTTTTTTTTTAAAAAAAAGTGATTCATATTAGGACGTTGAGGATTACTTTTTGGCAAAGGCAGGTCCAGTCGTTTTAAAGATATGAGCTAAGAATGCAAAAATGGCAATTCAGTTTTCAACCCTTTCCACTCGCGAACTCCAGAATTAATCCGTATTTTTCCACCGGAGTGTTGGCATCCGAGTGGAAAGGGTTAAGAGAACAGTTTGTCCTATTTTAATGATTCAAAAAACATTTAACTTGTATTGACGGTGAGACAAATTGATTGTATTTTTGGAAAAGTAGGTCCAGTGTTTTTGAATAAAAATAAATAGAAACGCCGCCAAGGCCAAAAATGATCATTAGACATTTGCATATCGATTTATCAGCTAATTTATGGAAATTTTGATGTTTGACCAAGATTTATAATAGCAATTTTATTACCATTATTATCAATTTACTCATCCCTCTTGACTTACACTAGAAATGGTTCAAATGTTGGTACATGTATTAGACCTTCGATTTGAATATTTTATGTTTCTACTGCTTTCATTAAAATATAAAATTAACTCCTTGTGTACATTACGTGTTCCCGATTCATCGATAATAAATGCACATACTACTGGCACAGAGCGGTTAAGTAATTATGACTTTGGCCTACATGGTATGCCTATATAAATATAGATACCTTGATGCTTGCATAAAATAAAACGCTTCCTCACGATAAGAATATCGATTCGTTTTGATTGGAGGGGTTGGATTGCTTCCATGCAACTTGCGCCCTCTCAGACCCTCCACCTAGGAATAAAACTTGATTACACCCCTCATCTATATCAAACTTAATTTGCTTTACTTAGGAAATGTCTTACGTATTATTGAAATCGTATAAAAATATTGATTAGAGACGGAATATTGGAAGAAACGATTTGCTTTCCGCGCGCAACGGTTTTATGTCCGGCAATCATGAAGAATTGCATTGTTGATGAGCGATGGTAGACGGAATGATTTTATTTGGCGAAAATAAGGACGACGATTCAGCAATTACTGATTTTTCATATTTGATTTTAATTTTGTGTATTTGTCATCCATTGTTTTTGGTTTTTCTTCAAATATTATTAATTATAAAGATTATAACAATCAAAAGATAACAATATAAACATTATATGAAATAAATTAGTTTGGTCAATAAAAATTGTTATAATTTGTTATTAAGTTGTTCAAGTTGTTTTTGCTTCATTGAGTAATTATATTTAGTTTAAGAACATATTTCTCAATGATATTAATACATATTAAACAACTCTCTCCTTCATTTATATTTCGAGTTATATTGGAGATAAATTTTTATGTTGACGTATAAGTGACTCTGAAAATTAAGGATTCAATTTCTATTCAAACTAAAAATTATAAAATAGCAGATATCACGTAATTGTTAAACATGTTTCTACATTCCTAGATCAAAAATTAAGCATTGTACGTTTATCAAACTTTGGACAAAACCTCTGAAAAAATTAAGACGAACTATTTATAAGAGTAAAATCATTAGCAAAATCTTGGCACTGAAGATGCAAAATGAGATTGGTATCCCTTCAGCAATAAAATAAATATAAATAATATTTAACCCAGTAGTTTCCAACCATTTTTGCACCGCGCTCCCCTTTATTTTTGCTACAAATTAATATGCAATATTAAGTAACAATATGCGCATAAAATTTAATTTAATTTTTGTTTATTTTTTGACATCAATTCAAAAATTTTGAGTTATTTTCGAAAATAGTATTCTGGAAACAGATTACGCGCCCCCCTGAAAACAGCCTGGCGCCCCCCTGAAGAGGCGCGCTCCACAGGTTAGAAACCGCTGATTTAACCTATTCGCCACGAGAGTGTTTTCCGCAGCCACAACAATATATTTTATTATTTAATATATTTTTTATTTTTATAATTGAAATAGAATAGAAATGTGTTAAAAATTTTAATTTACGCTTTTATTGAACTAGTATTTACAATAAAAGACTAGAATTATCAATAATTCGACTTATAGTGATGAATCTTGAACCAAGCATTAACAGAACATGCCATGAACTGCGTACGTACACTTAGGTAGTCAAGTGGATGTCATCCATAGACGACACTCGTATACACAATTGATCAAGTTAGATACAGGTAGTTAACTGGTAGTTACTAATTATTGCTAAGGAGTTTAGTAGGAAACGCGTATAATATTTCATGTTCATGCCTACAATAAAATGAAATATAAAATTTATATATAAATTGTTAGGATTGTTGAGCTTAACTAATTTGTAAGTTTGAAAATTTCGAGGAGAAAAAACTACTCAAATCATTAGTTTCTTGAAATTTTTTGATAAAATCTTTGAAACATAATTCACGAACCTACTATGTATACTTTTTATTTAAATTTTTGTGAAGTTAATGACAGAACTAAAATCTTAAAACCTCAATAATAACAAAATGTTAAATGATATAACTAATAATAAATAAATTATGACTAATAAAATTCGAAATTTTCATATAAAGTTTATTCTAATTAAAAATGTAATTGTAATCATGTCTTGGATTTGTTTATATTTCTTCGAACAAAGTTTCAAGTACTATTATTTGTATCAAAGTATCAAAAACTATTATTTGTAGTTACCGTTTCGGAACTACGAGTATGTGTATTTCAGTCTCAGGACATATGTGAAGACCATGTTCTTATTTAAAAGGCAAAAGAATATTTTTTTTGTTATAATTTATTTTTATTAATCAAGACTTTATTGTCTTATTTACATAATTGATTGATAGGTGCAAAAAAAAAATAATACAAAAAATAAAGAGTATAAAATGAAAAAAAGTTAAAATAAAATAAAATAATAACAATAATACAAAAAGTAATAATATAATTATAAAATATGGATAAATATAGAAATTTATTATATATATATATATATATATAAATGTTCTGTACAGTTATAGTAGGCGTAGGAGGATCATATTCGATCGATCGATGAAAAGAAATTAATGTTACCCTATATATAACGAATCTAGCGCGATGAGTGTAGTTGGTTAATGTTACCCTATCTTTCCTTATTTGTGTGCTCGCCTGAATATATATATATATATATATATATATATATATATATACATATATATAATATCGGCTATCGTTGCCTGTCTCTGTATTTGTGCCAATGAGTCATTTTCCCCTGTTTAATCCAATCAGAGCCTAATCAGCCCAGGGCTATATATGCGAACAACTCCGTTCTCGCTTGCATCACTTCTAATACATGAAAGAGATGTGCCCTACATTTTCTCGATAAAACACTTTGAGAATTAAACTAAGTAAAATACTTAGAAAATTGATAGATACAGAATACAGTACAACTGGTTACACCGGCTATGTTTTAAATGACCAACTAGGTGCATCACAAAGTTTAAAACTTCAACTTCTCTACATTATCAAGATCGGTCAAATGGATTTTCTTCATGTCCAGACAATTCTGTAGATCTTAAAATTTATTATCAATGTAATATAATCAATATTATCAATGCCCCTTTCTTCGACAAAATTCATGTTCAACTTGTGAAAAGATTTAAAATAAATATATAATTTTCCATTACTTTCTTCTTCATTGCGTATGTTTATAAAGTTTACATTTTAGAAAATAAAAAGAGAATTATCACACCTGCAACGAATAGTATATTCGGCATAATACCGAATACCGAATATTCGGCATGCTTCAGAGACCGAATACTGAATATTCGGCAGGATATATTCGGCAAGAATATTCGGTTACTCTTTGTTATTTGGAACTATGTTATTTCGGCACTATTTTTACTATTTGGTCAAAAACCGAATACTTAAATAACTTGGAGGAAAATAAATGGTAAAATGTAGAAAAAGGGAGTCTTCACATATATAAGTATATAAATGTAATTCCAATTATTTCTTTCAAAAACATTTCTTTTATGATTACAATATTACATATTAGGAAGGCTAATCATAAATGAATAAAAATGATGAAAAATATCGTTTGTATTATTTGCGATAATTAGCCTGTTTCAGCAGATCTTCTTTAAGTAACTAGTGATCCTCATTGGAAGAGGTTACTATACCAACTTTTTATACTCAAGTAAAATATTACTTGAATTGATAATTAACCAAAACAGCCATATATTCTGTTTCCTGTTAAACAATGTTAAAAAAATTAGTCTATGTTAATTCTTCATTTAGAATACCACCACAATGTCACAATCAGATATACGACGGTTTTAAAAGACTTATAAATAATCTATTTGATATTTTTTTATAACAACATTACGTTTTTAAATCTATTCAAATTAATTAAATAACGAAGAGATTTTTCCCACAATTTAATAAAGTTCTTCAATAATTTATATAATATTTTATAAGTATTATTTATATTATATTTTTGCGATTACAATAACATTTTTATTTGTGATTTGTCTTTTTTTATTCCTGCTAACAATGCATGTCATCGTAAATACCTCTCGTAATAACACGCTAATACAAGGCTTTCAACAATTATACCTCTAATCGATACAGATTACCGTTAATGGATAACTTGCATGTATATTTTTTACTGATTTAAATTAAATTGATGAGTTCATATCTGAAATGTTCTTATTTAAAAAAATAAAAATGTAGAACTCAAATGTGGAAAATTATTGGTTAGAGTTTGTAAATTTGAAGTAATCATGAAGAGCGTAATATTAATAATTGGTGTTTCTCAGCCGAAATTGCTTTTTATTATGTTAATTGCAAAATATATATTTATTTAACAAAAATGTCGAACATGGCATTTATAAACTCCGAAATCCGAATGGTATTCCATTGTGTATTCAAAACTTTTGGATGAGTTGTGATTATAGTAGAAGTATTGGTGTAGATCTGATCACCAGTCTAAATTTTAGATTTAAACATGGATCTATTGGCAACTTAGTGACAAATATGAGAAAATGATTCGCTCTCAAAGTTTTCAGTATTCAAAAAAAGTTAGATGATAAATAGTAAATTACAATCAGTGCCAATTTCCAAGTGGCTTGCCATGGAAACAAAATTTAAAGATTCCATTATATCCTATTAATAATAATTGAACAATAAATAAATGCTATATCAAATGCCCAATCTGAATACAATTTCGAAACAATATAGCCAAGCCAAGCCAATCACATAATCTGAATCTGTTCCATCCATTATGTGTCTAATTCAATGTTCGTTCTAAATAATTCTTGATGTACAGTTATTTACAAGTAGGCGGCGAGTATTTTTTCAAAGTATTGATTTTATTCCGATACATAATTATAGCAGCTTTGCTCATTGTGGCTCAGCGGACTTTTGTAGAAGGGGATATCGTACAATTAGTAGGAATGCGCCCATATGAACACTGATCAGGATTTTCGGCGATGTCGTTGGGATATTGATCAACATTGGGTAATGAAAAGTAATAGAAAACTAGTGGTGCATGGCAAATTCAATCGTTTCTTAATTTTGTCAATACAAATAAAATGTTTTTTAAATTAAAAGATTCGGACCTTCCGTTATTTCAAAAACTGCGGTATCTATCTGGACTTGCCTCAGCCACAAACTAATCAGCACATGTCCTTATCAATATGAACCGAATGTTATTTGAATTATTCAAATCGGTTGATGCACAGACACACATACATAAATTTTTACTAAGGTGAACCAAACAAAATGTTCAGAAACCTTTGAAACGTAAAGAAAAAAAAACATTTTAGATTTTTTTGCGTTTACTATAACTTACCCTATGAGTAGTTAACAGAGGGATCTTTAAATCAGTTTTGTGAAGGAGAATTTTATTTTTGATCTTCTGATTTTCAATTTCAATCTAATCGATTGTAAACAAAAACACTCTCATATCTCACTCTTAAAATCAACACGAAATTTGTTTTTCGGTTGCCAGACATGCATGTCGCGCCGCGATATGCACGCAACATACATTTGATGCATATCAACCCCGTCTTAAATTCGAAATATCAACTAAAATTTATGCTTTATTCCACTATAGTCAATAACTAACTATCATGAATTGGTAAATGTGTACTTGGGAATTCCTCATATAAATTTTATATAGTTGGTAATTTATACAATTTTTATGCTTTTCCGCCGGTTTGATGAGATGATTAATAGATAGTTGATTAGTATGACATCCATTTGTTTTTTCCAAACTTTTGTTTGTTTCAAAACTAAATTTGCATTTTTATGCTGATTATAAAGAAATGGTTTAGCTGATCGTCGTACTAATTACAATTAACTTATTTATGTGAGTTATTATCGAGTTACATGAATAACGTTAAAACTATTGAAATTGGTGCAGACGTTATAGAGAAAACTTCTACGAAACCTCAAAAGTCGGCTTTTATACACACTTTTTTGCATTATGATATCAAACGATTCAGAATGACTGAAACGTCGACAAAACATAAAATTAGAGAATAGATTATTCTGACGAAAATGAACTTTTTTCGGGAAGTTTATAAATACTATAAAATATATAAATAATAATAATTACAATATACATATTTCATACTAGGACTCAACACTAAGACTGTCATCAGCAACTATGTATGAGTTAGTAATTGTATTTTAAAGCCATTTTGAAGGACAAAACTTATTCAAAGAGTTTAGAAAAACAACAGTGTTGGTATATATCATTTTTTTATAGGGTAGGGCGGGGCACAAAGGTCCAATTTAATTTTGACCACTTATATTGTGAAAACTAAACCAATAATATCACAACAAATAATACATACTACGCAAACAACTATCTGACTATGTTCAGTAAACCTCCCAGCTAATTCATTATTACAGAAATATGTTTTTATTGCTGTTTTTCAAACATTTATAACCAGTTACATTTTACCCCATAGACGGGGTAAATTGGGAAAGCCAGGGGGCAAACAGGTCAAATGTCTTATTTTAATTTTAAAAGGATTTTACAAAGTAATCTCTACATTATTCAACTAATGCAAAATACAAATTTCATGGTGCATTTTTCACTGAGATAACTCTGTAAATAATCTTGATCTTGAATTAACATTTTGTCAAAAATATTCATTAGCTTTTTTATTTGCATTTTTTTATTTTTTACAGCTTTGCCAAAGAAAATGTTCAGTTGGTGCCTTCTACCCCACCCCGAAGTGAGCTTTTATAGAGGTAATAAAAAACAGTTGAATCTAACTTAAAATTGACAAAACATCTTATAAAATAATTAAATAACGTATACTTAAAAATTATATTTGGATCTGTTAAACTCAATAATAGCTCTCACGATTACAAAAACTAACAATAAAAAAATACTTTTGTTATGGATTTTCAAACATTTTGCTGATTTTTCCGATGGCGACGTCGCAAGAATCAAGGTGATCTTTTTCTCTCTGCTTTCAAATATTGTTGTTAAAAAAATTAATGATTTTTTAGATATTAGTGGTGGCCTACCCTATCACTAAACTTTTGCTCACTTGAGGTTTAATTTTTAATTCCTGTTGAAAATGTAGAATTAATGTTAATAATAAAACAAAATTAATGATCGTTCTTATTTTAGTCGGGATATCCCATATATTAAAATATATTTTTCAAATTCAAACAATTTTGAAATTGTAGAATGTCGACACTAAATAAGTGGAATTATTGGACTGTATTGCAAAGCTTTGTGCAAATAATCAAGTGCAAACTGTAAAAAATCTACTGTACACCATGATTTATTTTGCTTAACAATTATATATTTAAGAGTCTGTTAAAATACAACCTTGATGAATACGACTTTTGATATGTCTACAATAAATTATGTACCCCAGCAGACACACAAAATTTGCCAGCAAAGGCAAATGTTCCGGCTTTTGTTAATTAAGGCATAACCATTGTTAACATTTCGCATTCGCCTGATTTTGTCTGTGAATATATTAAAAACCCTTTTCGTAGCACGCGACATTTTGCTCTCTCGACAATAAAACTTAATATATTCGAACATTCGAATAACAGAATATTGCTACGAACTGAAGCGTGCCTTTTCATATTATTTTAATCGCGATAGTAGTGCCTATAGGTACACACTTATACCGCATACCTATACCGTATACCCCAAAAAATGAGATCATCTTACTCTGCAATGCTATCATATAATTACCATGGTAAATTACATATGCACCACATTTAAAAGTGCAAATTTGCATACACTTTCAAAGGGGTGCGGGTTTTTGGAAAAATAAGAACGCTCTTGGGTTTCTCGGATTTATATGCAAATCTAGCCCAGCACGAGTTGGAGGCAGATGTTTTTTTCTGTATGCATCGCCTAACAAACTAAGGTGATAATATTTATTGAGAATCAGTTTCAATATTATGCAACACGCTGGATTAGGCGCACCATTCTTCGGGTGCATGCCCGTAATTATTAAATGATTTAGAACGGCGTTATTTTGTTTCATGAAAGGAATTTATAATATATATATATATATATATATATATATATATATCGTATAATACATAATTTAATATGCATGTAAAGCCGACTTTATAACTAAGCCAGTAAAATATTAATTCTACCAATTCTGGTAAATATAATTTAACTTTCTTACTACGAGCAAAATACAGTGTTATTCTCAAAATTATGATTTACTTGTCGCTTAGTTATAAAAATCTAAAAAACAAATGGAGTTTTTTTTAATTACTATATTTGTTACAACTGCTAAATAATTAACATCTAGTAACAGTAATGAACAATTATATAAATTTAATAAAAAGAGCACAAAATAAAGGATATAATTTTCAATAAAATGAATTGAACTTTTTGTTTCGTATCTCCAAAACGGTCTGGATCTGCTTTTACCAAAAACTAATCAGCACGTCTTCTCGTCAATACGGAACGAATGCTTCTTAAATCATTTCAATTGGATTCTCAAAAGCTTCTATTTTTTCAACTTTTTGCTCAATGCTTAATCAGCACAACTCCCCAAAAAATGTTTTATTTTTGAATCATTTTAATCAGTAACTGCATGACTAATCTCCAACCGACTGGACCTACCTTTACCAATAATTAATCAGCACATTTTTTGTGAATGCGAAACGAATGGTTTTTTGAATCATTCTAATCGGATACTCCGTTCTCTAAAAAATTTTCTGAATCTCTGTTCTGATCTGCGTCCTGGATCTGCTTTTGTCAAATACTGATTAGCACGTCTCCTTGTTAATATGAAACGAATGTTTGGTAAATTATTCTAATCGGGTGCTCCGTTCTCTCAAAAACTGCTAAATTTGAACTTTTTGTTCCGTATCGGCGTGCTATTACGAAAAAATAATGAATAAGTCTCCTCTAATGCTTTTTAAACCATTCCAATTGGATTCTCTATTCTCTAAAAAGCTTCTATTTTTTATTAAGTTTTTGCTACAAATCATCAAACGGCTAGACTCACATTTTCCAAAAACTAATTTCCCAAAGCACGATTCCCCAAGCAATATGTTTTATTTTTGAATCATAACTAGCTCGTCTCTTTGTAATTATGAAACAAATGTTTGGTGAATCATTCTAATCGGGTGCTCCATTCTTTCAAAAGCTACCTTTATCAAATACTAATTAGCACGTCTCCTCGACAATGAGAATCGAATGCTTTTTAAATCATTCCAATTAGATTCTCTATTTTCTGACAAGCTTCTATTTTTTGCACTTTTCACTCAAAATCTCCGAAACGGCTGTACCCATCTTTCGAAAACTAATTAGCACGTACTCCAGCCAATACGAATCGATTGTTTTTTTTATTTTCATCATTGTCTGTATAATTCAGACTTATATTCCACAAAAAAATTAATAATTTAGGAAATTTGTGGCCGTTGTTGACAACCATTTGTGAAAAAAAAGTTCCTGCCAGAGCTGAGAAGTCAGTGGTTCTGAACCCAAAATGTGTAAATGTTTGTAAAAAAATAATTGTAAATAAGCCGTTTGAGTTAGAAAAGCACAAATACGAACAAGTGCGTCATGTTTTTAGGAACATTTAAGATAATTTTACAAAGTGCGAATTTTCTGAAAGTGGTGCTGCAAATTTTTATTATATTGAAAGACTAACGGTAATATACAAAAAAATCCTCTTCTTAATTTTTATGAGTCCCTATGTACAAAAATATTTTTTTTGTAAATATTTATTTCTTAAAAAAACTATTTCAAAGCATGATTGGCTTACATAGAGATACAATATTCGATTATTTAACTGTAGATAAATTAGAACAAATATTTTTGCTAATTATGAATAAATCGATAAAATAAGTCACATGAAACAAGTTTCGATTATAGTTTCATAGTTTATTACAAATTGCCCAAATAAAATTTCGAAAAACGTGAAATAGTAATAAGAGTCCATAATTTCACTTCTTAATAAATATTCAAATTAATTGGTGACCTATAACATACAAGAACAATATTTTATAACAGTAATAAAGTTCGTATACAGATAATTTATGAAACGCTGCTTTAATGGAAATTAAAACTTTTTAACAACTTCAACACTCAAATTTATTCATTACAAATTATAATGAATATTTAAAAGGTAATATATACATATATATAGAGGTGTGAGTGTGGATATAAAATTTTACCTACATCGTAGCGTTATTTTGACTTTTTTATTTAAGTGTCGTAGATATGTTAATGAGTGAGCGTCGAATCATTCATAAGATATTTTTAAAGACGTCAATATTTTTCTATAATTTATTCGAGTTTGCGATAGAATCACAATAAATTTGATTTTCACTCGCTTTCTAGATTGATTACTATAGGATCATCACACAACTCATAAATTTACCTCGTACTTTACACCAATGATTGTTTATTGCTAATAAATATTCATTTGGATAAATTTAAATACGTAAATAGACATATAATAATCATATTAAATCATGCTAATGTGTTTTATGAACAAGAATTTATTATGCGATAAAAAAAAACTTACGACATATTAATCATAGCAGATGTGACAAGATTCGTTGACAGAAAATGGACACAGATCGAGAATCTAAAATTGTGCAAAACACATTAATTGATTTTAATAGAGATATTAGAATTCGTCGAATATTTGATGAAATTATTCAAATGTACACCCACGTCTGTGGGCACGTATTCAAATTTTCTATTCTTATACGCACCTTATCGTTTTGTTAATAAATAAATCCATCAAAAGAAAATTTATACTAGAAATATGTGAAATAAAAAAAGTAATCAATAGATTATTGCTAGGGACTGAAGTAAATTGAAATAAAATGCACTTTCTTTTATACTATTACGTTACTAGATAGATTTAAAGCGTATATAAGTATAGGTTTGTTGTTCAAAATGCGGAAAATTTTTAATAGAGTAATAATTTCTACTAGAAATATAACTGTTAACTAGTTTAAAGTTGCCTTAAGGCAAGTTGCATGAACTAGAAATATAGTTTGTAACTAGTTAAAAGTAGCATTTTGCCTTAAGATATTAAGATTAGTTATATTAAGTTTAGCTAACATAACTTTGCGTTAGGCGAACTTAATCAAATCAATGTATAAAAAATGAAATTTAGCTATTTAGTAAAATATACAACTGTTATTTACGAAAAAAAAAAATTCTTTGAATAATGAATAATCCATACAATTTTCATCTGAATACTTATAAGATCTATAACAGTATAAATTAAATTAATTTGTTCAAAAAATTTCATTTTATCAATTTCGTGTTTTAAAATGTATTTTATTTAGGTGTAGCCGTCAACTGTAATCAGTAGCTACCTACGAAACACCACAGAACGCACATATGCTTTGGCATATATTCTGATTAGAATCACTCAAGCTTAGTCAATTCGACCGCTTATCGAAGGCCTATAATATTTTAGTATATTATTTCAAATCACAAAATCTATCTTTGCACAAAGATTCATGAGAATCGTCGTAAACAACATTTTTTCAACATTTAATTTCAAAAAAATGACCCGGCCAATCTTTACCAAAAACTAATCAACGCGATTCGCAATCAATATTTTTCGAACAGTTTCCGAATTTTTAAAATGGATTAAAAATTGTGGACCAAAACGCATTTGAAAAAAATTACAATGCTAATTACAAAGAAACGGCTTGGCCGATCGTTACACAAAACTGATGAGCGCTAGTCCAGCCGTTCACATACACGCACATGCTTTTTGCAAATTTGATCTCTTTCGATTCAAAATGACTTAAACGTCGAGGAAACATAATATTAGCAATTCATTTTCAATAACAAAATTAGTTCTCTATTTTCACAATAATATCGATTTAAATGCGATAATAATTCAAAAACGACCTTATTATTACAAAAAGAAACCCTGCCTGTACTAATATCCGACAAATTCATTATCAGTAGAGTAAAATGTTAAAATTTCAAGTTATCATTTATGTTAATTATAATTAAATTTTCGATAGTCTGATAATATATCAAACAATCTTGTTCTTACTGTTTAGGAAATTTTACTCAGAGAAATTTGATGTAGAGAAAGTTGTAATCAATCAATTTTAATGATAATCAAATAAATTAAAATTGATCAAATAGATATCACTCACTTTATAAATTTAGTAATGCACAGAATAAATTATTAGTTAATATATTATTCTATACATTTGTATATTTCCATACAAAATCATTCTAGAACAAAACTTGCTTGCAATTTGCAAAAATTTGCTTGCAAAGTGTTTCAATAGTTTACAAAGCTAAGAACATGTATTAAATTTTATTTTAAATATTTATTAAGTCTTTAGTCACTTTCTTTAGTCAGAACGTCAGAATACATAATAAGAATTTTATGAATTTAATATTTAGTAAAATTATCAACGGCATTTTAAAAAAAAATTTTTATTATTGCAAACTAATTGTTAAAGTTATGATAATCGTCCAAAATTGAAAATATATTTTTTGCATATATTTACGTTTCAAATGCTTCTGAACATTTTGGCTTATCTAAAAATAAGAAATAATGGCTGTGTATGTGTGTATGAATGTATGTGTGTGCATGTTTGGATTACATTTTTTGTCTAAGTTTCATATATGTTTTCGAGGGCACGGATCAACCGATTTGAATGATTCAGTGAAAAATAATGGTAATTTATAATTATCGAATTACCACTCATTATAATTAGTGAAAAATAAAAAATATATATGATTGAAATATATAAGAAATTTTACGACAATAATGATCAACAAAAAAGATCATTTTCTTGGATGTCTTAAAATAAACAAGGTGTTGCAAAATATGTATACATTGTGTATTAACTTTAATAAGATGATAATGTTTATCGTTATAATTGCATATTGCATTATACCCATAAAACCTATAACCTCCGCCAAAAATTCTTGACGAGAAATTTTGCATGATTTCACCAAAAAATTAAGTATAAAACAAACACATCGTTTCTTTTTTCGATAAAGATCTGCAAATCACATAATATAATTACAATACATGTCGCAGTGGCGTCCAAGAATTCTTTCCGATAAAAAGTTCATTTAATCTGAACGAAACCTGACCGGCGACCCAATACAGGTGTGCTGGGCACGTGATTTCTCTCGAATTAAAAATTCTTTATTTTAACACATATAATGGAAGATATTTATCGAGTATTTAACGTCCGATCGTAAATTATCGATGAATTGGTCGAAGCTCATGACTCAGGCCTCTCTGGAACGAATTAATATTTAAAATACGAAAAAAAAAATCCGCGTGAGATATTGTAATTTGATGACACTCCGATGGACGAGAAATAAAAACCGCTAGGTATGTGTCGTTATAATGTGTGGGCCGTGGGCTATTATGTTAAAATATTGTTAATTTGTTGTTTAAATATCACATTTATGGCTTTGATTACATTGTCAGAGAAGTGCTCGGAACGTACGAGATGGAATATCTTATTGCGGATTAAAAATCATGTTACTTTATTTATGGAAATATTGTGGGATAAATTATTCAGTATTATGATTTGTTCAAATATTTCAGTAATTTCTTCTTGGTCAAATGCTTCGTAATGAGGATTAAGATTAAGTTAAAAATATGAAAAACAACAACAAAATTTTGTTTCTTTAACGCATTAGCGGACAGTAAAAGTTTCAGCAAGGTACAAAAACTGACAGTGATATTATTTGTAAATAGAAATGTATTTGATCATCGTTTAATGGAGTAGTCAGATTATCATTTGGTAATCGTTATATACTATGAATGCTATAGCATCCACGTAAAAATTAATTCAAGTTACTCAATTACTCTTCTATTTTACGCAATTTGCTTGCCTATGATAATTAGGGACTACGAGAAAATGAGATAACTCGAAAATATTTAAAGAATCAGTTAGTTTTTTACCTTGAGAGGTATAATAATTACAAAACCTTAGATTATGGAAAATTTAGTTCAAAATAATGACTTAAACATTTCAATGCTATATCATTCATGTTATTCTGCATCACAATGAAAATCAATGCTATAGCATTCACGTCTGCGAACGTATTAATTTAGAACCATTTTATTTTTGATTATTTGTTCACTATTGCAATAACTTCAAAATTTTACAATTTTTAAAGTGAATTTTTACAATTTAGAAATTATTTTCTATTTATACCTCCTTAAAAAAAATCTAATAAATGTTCTTAGTCCATTAACATTTTCATGTTCTAGAATAATATGTTTGAAAATTCTATTATCGTAATATTATGTGCTCTGTCTTAGACAATAATTCAATATCTACAAGAAATTTAATATTTCTTGCATAATTAACTACGAACAAATTTTCTATCAAAATATAAAAATGCTTAATTTAATTTGAATCATACTACAGAATTTCTCCTGTGCATGTTCAATACGAGCTAGAAATTAAATTTTTGAATTCATTTTATTTTAAATTAACAACACGGTCCATCATATAGTTCTACACAACAAAAATAATTTTACCAATCGATTATTTGAATTAAATTAAGTTTTCCTAATACATCCAATGAGACACTAAAAAATAGTAATAAATTCTTATTAACTGTAAATTATTTTGCTAAAAAGTATGCCTCTAACCTTAATACATTTTTTATTCGTTGATATCACTTTTTATAAGAAACTGTTTGATGTATTGTATTTCCGATAAAAACAGTTAAATAAACTTAGACCATTTTTTATATTATTATAATAATTGATAATATAAAAAAAGAAAAAATCATTTTCAATCACTTACCATATAGTATGTTTGATGAGATTTGTCTTCTTTTACCTTTTCACCGGTATCATTCTGTAACAAATTACAATTATTTAATACTAATGATAAAATTACAATTAAATATATAAAACTAGTTAATTGATAATGTATTTGTTTATCGTAATTGACTAATTATTGAATCAAATACCAATAATAAGAGAAAAATACTTGATAAGCAGAATTCTTTTTAATTCGACAATTGAATT
>NW_020539726.1:12209264-12230898 GCF_003426905.1 Ctenocephalides felis | reverse complement strand
AAAAAACATTATTTTCTAATATCTCTGATAACAAGGGTTTTAGATTTATCTCTTAATAAATGTACGTATGCAAAAAATAAAATATTTGCGTGCAGTAATTTATAGAAGTCTAATTATTATATAATTACAGTAACCATTCACCACAATAGCTTTCAAAATTGTAAAATTAAATAAAATGCATTTATTCAAAAAAGTCTGAAATAAAAATATTTAATTCCTTTGAATAAATGTTCAAGATGAGTATTCTTTATTCAAGAGTATTCGTTTTCCTTCGCTATTAAGTCTTCAAATGTAATCCTACATAATATGCGTACCTACGTAGCTCATTCATTTTCATCAAAAATAAATTTTCCCACTTTCTTGAGGATAAAAATGTTGTGACAAATCCTTCGTTGTCACTTGTTCAAATGAGATGTTAATCCTGAGATTTGCATTCCAGAATTATATGTAAAGTGAATAATAATTCACCAAGTAAAAATCTATGTAAAACATCTGCTAAACGAATAAAAATTATATTCGTCTTAAGAATTTGCAGATTAATGGAATTTTGAGATTACAATCTTCTTATTTCAATTTATACCACATTTTTTCTGGAGTTTGTGACTTAATTCACGATATACATATAGACCAAATAGTTCATAGTATATATTTAAGAAAATATTGAAAATTTTATTATACGATTTAAAACAAAAAGAAAAATAATTTCAAAAGCAAAGTTATCAAAGATATAGTTTCTGTTTTGCACATTGGAGCTTGAGCCTATTACAAACATTAGAACTGATTGTGAGTAAAATGTATTAGCAAAAATTAAAATATTTAAGTTTTAACTATCAAGTATTTTATCATTTTAGAATCCTGGTTAAATGCGCAAATTTTTGATGGAGCTTTTCAACACACAGTATATTTTTTGTAAGAAAGCCCTATCAAACACCACTATTTTAATTTCATAGTTTAACAAAAAGCTTTAATCCATAAAAACTTGAGGCAACTATATCATTAGTTTTGACGGTGATTCGAGTTTTAAATAACAAAAATAATGAAATTACAACAAACAATACCGCGAATAACCTTCTTAGGTTGCACTTAGAAACTCAAGATCTTCAAAACTACATGAATAAACTTTTTTTTGTATTTTTTTGAATGATAGTTACAACTAATACTATCGCCCTGTTACAGCTTGACGAGTTCTGAAACACCCTGTATAAAAAGCGTTCACACTGAGCTCTATAAAACGTCATAATGTTTATAATATTTCATGTATATTATTGCATTGAATACAAATAGAATATAGTGCATATGAATAGACGACTAATCACAATCGACCAGTATAGCAATGATCTCATCGAGAACCAATGACGAATCATTGGCCGTAACGCACTTCCGTTCCGTTTCTACGGACTTACACCCTAGTCGCGCCTAAAAAAGTTTTACTTCAATAAAAAAGTGAATTGAGTTAAAATAGTTATTTCAACACTTCTGATGAATAAGTCTGACGTAAAATGCTCCTAAAAAATTAAAGATATTAGATTTGTCTGCCCTATTTACCCCTTCTATGAGGTAAAAGAAACAGACGACAAATGATATAGAAAAATACATTTTTATAATTTGGAACTAACTGAAAATTTTGCTGAACATAGTTTGATAGTTGTTGGTTTGATACCTGTTATATTTTGTGATGTAGTTCAATTAGTTTAGAAATTGGACTTTTGTGCCCCTCACTATCCTATTTATACATATATTAGAAATTAGTTATATCTTTCAAATGCCATTTAAACCCAGTTCAACGTAAATTTACCAAGTAACTATTATATTCGTAATATAGCAATCCTCTCTGGATTCGTATATTATGAACTAAAACCGCATTTGATGTAAGTTATTCTAATTCGAATAAATCTATTTCCATGGCAGAGAAGAGCAAGTAGTTAGAAATTTTCATTCCGGCAAAGCACGTACGCGGGTACACATGTAACAGGCATGATTATCCATAACAGAGGGCAATACATTTTCAAAGTTAGAGCAGCGCGCACAACATTCTCTCGAAAATTACCTCAACAAGGCGGAGAGAACCTTAATTAAAATACTTGAAACTTGAGAAAACTTCAGTCGCTCCATCGTTAGTTGCCGGCTTCGTAAATTGCAATTCAGTGTAGTTGATATTATGTCTAATACGCTAAATACGAGACCGCCTTAGAACGCGCAACCCATTTTGTGTCTATTCAGCGGGTTGGAAGTTCAGTGTAGGGGAAAACCGATATAATTGTTTAAGGTATAATTTATAAGTACTTAGTAAAGCAGTTTTTGAAGTTAAGTAATTATTTGTTTGGTTAACACAATTGTTTAATTAATTATGTTGTGCTATAATGAAATGATTTGATAATCAAGTTTTTTTTTTATTATCTGTCCAGTTAAGGACATTTAATAAATTTGGGAAATTTACAATTGTCAGCCATAAAGGAACATTGTATACTAAATGGACATCTTGGAAAAACAACTCAATAGTTGTTTTCCTATTCGTTATAATATTAACAATATTTTTTTGATAATGATATAATCTTAACTATTTACTTATAAATGATTTCTTATAAGTAACGACTAAGTTATTTCAATCTTTATCAGGAAAATTGATGACTTAAATCCAGTGGCGCTTTTGTTTTCAACCTACGTCGATAGTTTTCTGTTATTAAAGAGTTTGCTAATGAATTTGGGTGACTGATGAGCTCGTTTCTATATTTATGTGCTGTTTTTGTAATTACATCTTTTGTGATAGGTATATTGGTGTCGAGATAGATTAGCCAGTTGGTGATATATTTCAGTGCTAAGGCAATTTTCAAAAATTTGTTCTGAAATTTCTGTATTATTTCTATATTATACTTATGAGCATTGTCCCACAATTGTATTTCATAGCACCAAAAATTGGTTTGAATGAAGTTTTATATAAAAGTAATTTATAGTATGAGCTCAGTTTGGATTTTGTTTGTAATAACCAATAAAGCTTTTTGATAATCAAGTTAAAAAAAAGAAACAATACTAGTAAGCAACAGTCAATCCATTTGCACCTAATCAAAATATTATAGAGATGAGATTGATAGATATGATTATAATTTAATTAGATAATTTTTTTTTTATTTTTATAAGGTCATATTTTTTATCCATTGATACTACTGTTGAGATTAGTCGATCAGTCGAAAAATAGTAATGAAATGTTGAAATTTCTTCTCGGATAATTTATATTTTTATATAATCTTAATTTTTTTATTAATTGTTACTACTTATGTAAGTAACAAACTCGTAAGAAATATCCAACTTTCAACATAGATTCCAAATTGTTGTTTCTATAGGTACACTGATTGATTTGAATACGATACTTTACTTATGGACCGATTCTGCCGCATACCAGACCAATGTTATGGCAAGACTATGTTAAAAAAAAACTTTCCATACTAAATATCGAAAAAGCAATGTGGTTGCTGTGCAGTCAGGCGTATTTTTCAGATTGTCAGATAGAAAACCTAACCTAGAAACCGCATAAATGTTAAAAAAACGATCATAGATAATAGGGTATTTCTGACACAGCTCATAACATACGAGACATATTGCAGTTTATATGTAAAACACTTGAATGCACATACATGATATTTTGACAGTATTAAGTATACGTAACATGGCCTATAAAATGCGGCAGAATCGGCCTCTTAATCATTTATTAATTCATAATCATACATAACATAACATGAACATATATTTCAATGAATATTACACGTGCATTCAATATTACATTTCGCAATGTGAATATTAGTTAAATTGTGATAGAAAACAAAGTTTTACATTTTCTTAAAAAAAATACACTATATATTAAAAAAAGGTGAATAAAATACATATAAATAGTATCAAAAAGAAAACTACATAAATAATGTTATTGTAAGGGTATTCCAATTTTTGATATGGGTTGATCAGGCTATAGTTTGGCATGGAGTGTTTGCCATACCAAACTACTTGTAAATTGGCCAAGTACCTGAATGTTGATATCGTCGTGATCCCTAATTTGAGGTGAGGTTAGTCTTTTTATGTATGTATTTTGCTAATAGCAGTATCTTGTCAGTGGGTCTATCCACTTATTTATTTATACTTGTTTATCTATGGGTCTATCGATTTGCTTAGTACTCGTTTCAATGCCTTGTTCTGTATAGTATGTAGTCTCTATAAGTTTGCCTTTGTTTTCGCATTGTACACAGGATACAGCGTACAACAATATCGGCTATTTCATACACTTAATGCTGATTCATTATTTTATTTTACAAATATATCTTTATTAGAAAATTTCCAAAACAATAAATAATAAATTAATATTTTCATATAAAATAGCGATTATAAACATATCCGGTAATTTTTTAATAATAATAATAGTAATAAACAACCGCAACTAATAATTAGTCGGTTGAAAGAAAAATAGCTACTTGTTATTTATAAAAAAACATTAATATGTTACTATTATTGCCATTCAAAATATGTACTGTAAAATCCATTTGTTATGACATCAAAGGTATTTGATGATTCAAAGGGATTTGATCCACAAATACAACATAATAAAGGGACGTCATACAAAACTTTTTGCGACAAATAACCTATTTTATGTAGAATGTATGCACTTAATACATAATTAGTTCAATATATACATAAGATGCATTTTTTATGTAATTTTTGTAGAGTTTATATTGTTATTATATATATTTTTTTCAATATGAGGGAAAAACTCAATAACAGAATAATCATCAGGAATTGCAAATATATTTCGAGCTTTAGAAATGACTCTGCATTTTACGCAAGATTGATTTTTAGGTAAATGTCACATAATTAAGGCACAGATTTACACCCAAAGTTGTCTCGGCCTCCCCGTTCCAATTTCCCCTAAAACCGAGCTAGTTGCTAGCAACTCAGCTTGGCTTCCCTAGAAGTTTATAATTGACTTTGCGGTTAGTTGTTCTCCGATATGAGAGTGTGGTTAGATGCAAATGCGGTACCCGCGGATAATGAGTAAAGTTAGCTAAATGCACTGGTACTAGTACTATGTCTGCCAACCGTATCCGTTTGTTGGTGATCGTGAGTACTGAGTACCAACGATTGCCTAAGTTCATAACGACGGTAATTTTGCTTAAGACTTTGTGCGCGATGCCATTAGAATTGATCTAGTTTTTTCTTTGTTTTGTATTCCTTGCATTTTATATGCGGTCTTCATAAAAAAGATATTAGCAAGGAGATGGAAATACTGCTTTTTATAATAAGTCTGCTGCTTCGTGTATAGTCGATTTTCGATTATTCTTATATTAGATTATATAAGTGCTTTCAAATACACCATTATGCAGAATATGTAAGAAATAGTCATATCAGAAAAAGAGAATTTTGCATTGAAAACATAATTAGAATGTCATTATAATTAAAAATATTCAATTTGTACTTTCTAATAGGGTTACAATTATTCTAATTAATATTAATCCTCTATGGGCTCGCGTAACTTTCAGGTCTCATTCCAAATTTTTCGACATTTTGTCAAATAATCGTAACTTCAAGACAAGTCATAATAATTTTTATAAGCATTGCTAGGCTTTTTAACCCAAAAAAACATTTTAATATACAGAAATGCAAATATTATATGCCACTATAACTTGAAAGACGCATAATTCAATAATATAACTAGTGGGGTGTATGGCATCGTGCCTTAAGGCAAATTGCTGGAACTTCCCGTACCGTAACCAAATGTTCGAGAAATATTGAATCTTTTCAAATAGATCATTATAAATATTGTAACATTGTCTAATATGTATGTCTGGATACAAATTTCCAGTCACGTTTTCGGGCGCACGGATCAACCGATTTGAATGGTTCAAAAAACATTCCATTCCTATTGATAGGGAGAAGAGCTGATTAGTTTTTGGCAAAGGCAGGTCCAGCTGTTTCGGAGATACGGAGCAAAGAGTGCAGAAAATAGAAATCGACTTTTTGAGAGAACGGAGTATCCGATTTGAATGATCTGAAAAACATTCAATTAGTAATGATTGGGAGAAGTGTATATTAGTTTTTGGCAAAAGCAGGCCCAGCCATTTCAAAGATACGGAGCAAAATATGTAAAAAATTGCAGTTTCTGAGAGATTTAAATGATTCAAAGAACTTTATGCTTGTCTTAACAAAATAATTGATTTTAGGTAAAAAAACAACTTTTTTTACAAAAAAAAAAATTTTTGTATATCGAAAATAATTCAGATTTTATTTTTAATTCTGACTATTATATAGTTCTAATATACTTTAAACAAATAATTTCAACTTTGCAATTCAGTTTATATAATTCTTATAAATATTAGACAATGTTACAATATTAATAATAATCTATTTGAAAACATTCAGTATTCTTCGAATACTTCGTTACGTTACGGGAAGTTCCAGCAATTTGCCTTAAGGCACGATGCCATACACCCAACTAGTTATTCTTTCATTAATAATCAAATTTTATGAATATAAACAAAATAAAATCAAAATGTAACATGTATCTTTTGTTTTTCATTTGACGGTATTAAGTAATTTGTGTGGTTTTGCTTTTGTGAAGACAGACTGCAAATGTATGGATTTTTTTTGACATAACAGTATTTTTATTCTAATAATAGAAGGCGGTTGTTTGTATCATTATCTAAAATATTATTGCATTTATGTATGAATATTTATATATAATAAAATTTAAATACTGACCTCTTATAACTGATTGAAACTGGAAACTGGTGTTATTTAATATGCCTGCAAATTCCTTTCCATTTCGTAATAAACCTAAAAGCATACAAAAATTAGTTATATTGAAGACTATATTTGCAATGATCTTTAATTAATTTAAAACATTTAAAAATGAAATAAGTATTAAAATATATAGCATCAAGAGGTAACCAATGAATGCGAATTTGATATTTTCTCTACGGTGATATTTTCTACAAGAATAACACTGCTGTACCAATCAGCAAGCCGCTCAAATATTTACACATACTATTTAAACATATTTTTAAATTTCCTTACTGTTATCAATAAAAATATAATTCAAAAATAAAAATTATAATCGTAGCATTTTCAATAATTTCTCACAAGGATAACCTCAGGTTTACACTCTTGGATTTTGATGAAACTTTGCATGGTGATACAGTTATTATCAAAGCGAACACCTTAAAACATTATAGGTCTACAAGAAGTGGTTTGATTACAATAATTAATTAAAAAATATGCAAAAACTAGACCGCGCGTAATATGTACTCGTGGGTACTTGTAGATTCGATTCTAGCTCGCAAAATATATGAAATGAGTTAATAATTATAAATCTTTTTGCGATATTTAACTAATCAAACATAAAACTTGGTTTAAAAAATAAAAAATAAATTATAAGCTGACCAAATCCAAACTTGATTATTCTTAAGTCTCTTATCAATAAAACCATATGCAAAATGCAGAAGCAAGCGCTATAACCGGACATATTGATAGAAAACACTGTGTAAGTACGTATTACGCGTGGGCTATTTTTTGCAACTTCAAGTAATTTTTATAATTATACCACCTCTCATAGGCCTATAATGATGTTTGGTTTGACTATCAACTATTTCACCATCAAAGTTTCATCAAAATCCCAATAAAGTAAACATGAAGTTCTCCTCGTCAGAGATAAATCTTAAAGCAAAAGTCGACACACTGAAACGTCTATCAGCGACTCTCGTACACAGAGGTGGTTAAGCGAAAGAGTTAATATAAAATTAGATTCATATGTATACCAATTAAAAGATAACCTTTTTCCTAACATCTGCACCTACTCGATATGATACTTTAGCAAATTTTTGGTAGTATCTATTATAATGTCTAAATCAAATCCTAGTCTAGGGGGGCATTCAAGTATTACGTAAGCACTATAGAGAGGCGGGGGGGGGGTTTATTAATTTGCTTGATTTGCTTATTTTGCGTAAGAATTTTGCTTACTTTTGCTGACAAGGGGGAGGGGTAGTAAATAATTGTAATAAATCTGCTTACGTAATACTTGAACGATCCCTAGTGATTAGACGTCCGGGTATCAAGTATCCAGTTTAGCTGTAACGCATCCGAAAACAAATAACTTAATACATATATTATTATGTCGTTTACAAGTATTGACCGTGCATATTTCACAAAACATCATCGAGACAGCAAGGTTACAAAGCAGCCACCGCACGTCTGTCAAATTGAAGTGGTCCTCTGAATCATATCGCACAATCCCATTCGACTCCACTCCGTGACATCGAAACACATTCGTGGCGCTCGTACGCAAATTTATAACAATGCCTGGTGGCAGCGAGATCTATCTGTCGCAAAATGTAACGCACGCATATAATACTATACTTAGGTAATGCGTTTCGGGTAGGGCCAACGCGTCTGGTGATAAATCGAAAACTATCCAGCCGGAGATGTGTTCTTAGATATCCGCGTAAAGCCCGCTCCTATGTATCGTATATCATACACACGGCCGCGGAGGGCTCAAGGAAATAGGAAAGTTCGGGACGATCGACCGTCCACCGGCCGGGAGATGAACCAGAGAGGAGGAAATTAGAAATTAGTTAGGTAAAAGAGTTATCCCTGTAATCTCACCTTCAGATATAGGCATTTGAAAATTATATATGACCTATTCGTTTAACTCTTTACGAACAGGACGGTTCGAAGTGAAATGAGAACCATTTAACATTTCCATCGCATATTCCTGGCATACTAACTCAAATTTTAGCACTCCAATTCAATTTCTGGTCATTTATAATATATTTATGTACATAGATTTTTCACATGATATATAAAATGTTTATATGTTTATAAACTATACATTTTTGTTTATTGATATTGAGTTCCTAAGCCATCGACATCCATTCTGGTGAAACACATATCGACTGCCTTCGCCAAACGCAAATACGGCTTCCGAGCTCAAAGGGTAAGGGTTAATACATTATTGTTAAATCATGTACCTACATTTATTCATACCTAAGTCAAAAGCTATTAATTAAAATTACAATGCATATTATAAACTGCATAGTTGCCGGTCAGCTATTCGGAAAATCGATTGAATAATAAAACAATAGACTAACAGTGGAAAGAGAAATATTTGGAAGACTAACGTTGTTTGAGTTGTTTAAAGTAGCTCTCTGTATCGTATTTTTTAAGTAAAACTTTTTTAGGCGCGACTGAGGTGTAAATCCGTACAAATGCAACGGAAGTACGTTACGGCAGATAAGATAAGATAAGAGTCGAATGCCAATGATTCGTCATTCGCTCTCGATAATATCATTTCTATACGGGTCGATTGTGATTAGTCGTCGTGTATGTGAAAAGAGATCTGTCGTTGTATGCGTACCAGCATCAACGTTGTATGCGTACCGATACCAACAAGGAAATCGGCATAGATTAATAAACATTTTAAAGTCACATTGTAGTACAAATCTTGATTTAATGAAAAATGCTTGAATCAGAAGAATATTTCACCATGTTTCTTGAAAATAATTAAACAAATTTTAATTTATTATAAACAAAATTTATTGATTAGAAATTATTTCTATATTATTCGTAGTTTCTAAAAATCTTTGATGTTATTAAAATGGAAAATATTTTTTAGGCAAGAAGATATTACAGCTGTTCAAAGAACGAGATTATATCGTCAAAAAAAGTAAAAACATATACAAGCAGTCAATGAATGTATGTCAATTTTAATTACATGAAGTTTTTCATATCCAATTACATGGTGAGTGAAGTTGCAAAAACAATATTTGTTTAGGCGTAATAATTTATAATTTTTTATTATATAAATGTGTATAATGGTTGACACTAATAATGTGTGCAACACGAGTGTTACGATATTAACAATAAACATAATTCAAAATTGTTATATGATGTATTTATTTTTACTTAACTTAACCTTGTACAGTAGCAAATAAGTTTTACTTCAATCGCGTGTGATCCTTACGCGCACTCTTTTTTTAACTTTTCGTAGGGTAAGTTATAGTAATGTCCAAAAATCGAAATTATTTTCTTTGTATATCTTTACATCTGAGAAGTTTCTGAACATTTTGGCATTTTTTAGAAAATATGAATGTGATGTGTACACATTCGTACGTACGAGAAGTTACATCAATTTGTCTAATTTTAAGGCTCGATTGTGATGTCATGCACCACAAGTAGTATCTTTTAATGCTGATTCTTGTGAATGTATCTTATTTTCTTCTTTATTCAATGTGAATTCTGAAACTCAGTTAAAATATAATAATTTAGAAAAGATATTGCTAATTAAAATGAGAGAAGTATCGCAGGCTATAGGGACCAAATACTAAAACTAAACGGTTTACCTTATATAAAAATACATTAAAAATTTAGAATACAAAAATTTTGTTCTTACTTTAAATTTACAAAGCAATCTTGAAGTCCTGTTGAAGATGTATGAATATTCAAACATTGATGTTAAATATCTATCATTTATATAAATATTGATAAATATAATTTATCAAAGAATAATACGTATGTGTATTAATACCCTATAATAAAACTGGTAAAAATTGAACATTTACATACACGTAAAATATTTTAAAATCGTGTACTTGATTATAAGAAGCATTTTATGATGTTGGAAGATATAATTCATAGTTATCAAAAACATGTCGCTAAATTTGTTTAAAGAGATGAAGTGCTAAATAAAATGAATTGAATATCTCGTTTTGATTAGTGATTAAAATTGATTAACAAAAGTTACAATTTACAAATTAAAAGTTACAAATAAGAACATTTGATTAGCTTGATTTACATGAATAGAAAAATTTATTCATTAGTAATTTTTTTGAAACAAAATTTTTTTAAATATATCACAAGGGAAAAATATACATATGAAATTTGAAATAAACAATATTCTTACATATAATAGATTTGATTATTGTTGAATTAAATAGAGTATCCAAATGTTTATAAAGCAATATAATTAAACTCATTTTACTAAAGATTTGATTATTGTTTGAACTAAATTAAGTATCCAAATATTTTATTTAAACTCATTTTATAAAAGTGGTTAATTTATTTTTAAATCAAAACAAGATATCTTTTTCCTCCTCTGCAATATCCTCCATGATCTATATACACAAGTGGACGTTTAAGTTTAGTTTTTCGCGTTTTTGATAGAACCCCTTTTGTATCTGTTTCTGTGAATATTTCATCTGTGATTGGTTTTCTGTATAAAAGATTATAGGTGATTTATTATGATACAACTATGAGTTCGGTGGGGGTTCAATTCTTATATTTATGAAAAAGGGATCGAAATGCGCTTTCTATTCTAGTAATCTATCCAAATTGATATGAATTAACATTATATATATATATATATATATATATATATATATATATATATGTGTATTAAGAATGTCTATAATATCGATTGATCATTTTCTTTATGTTTGTGGGTCATCAAAAAATGTGCATAAAATTTCAATAAAAGTAATGACTTAAACAAATGATTTAAATAAATAATTTAAATAAAATGTTCAAATTTGCAAAATCATTTTATTAAATTATATTACCATATCTACCTACTTATAAAAAAAAGAATACGGTATTCGTAGATATTGCCGAGTTAGCTATGTTATCGATTGTCCATTCATCATATGGCCAAGCGCCTGGAAAATTATGATTAAAAATGTGAAGTGAATAAATGTACGAAGAAAAGCCGGAAGGAAAACTGAAGTTGTTATGAAAATCCAATAACACATTTGGTTTACCAGTAATTGCTGGCCGTGGATAAATAGATATTTATTGTAACCGGATAGTTATCAGTATCAGTCATTAATTATTCAACTTTAATCATTTTTGTGGTGTAATTTTATATTCATATTTTTGTTCTGCAGATTGTTATTTTATGAAATTACATATATTTTCGCACTTATACTATTAAGTTCTAATAAATATTTCTATTATCGACGTACCAATTATTCAATTTAAAGTGCTTTTGTGGCATCGTGTAATAAATGGTTCTTAAATAATATTTTGTTTTGTTTTGATATAAGGCAGAGCGCGGCTTGAAGGTCCGCGGGTAAAAAGGTCCACCACTGATATCTCGAAAACAAGTAAATTTAAATAAAATTAACAACAATATTTGAAAGTACATGGAAGAAATATATAACCAGCCATTACCTTGATTTTTACGACGTCACTATTTTTAAAAAAACATTACAAAAGTTCTCGTTGTTCGTTTTTTTTGGTTGTGAGCACTGTTGTTTAGTTTACGAGAGCTTAATATAATTGTTATGTATACGTTATTTAATTGTTTTATACGATGTATTATGAATTTGAAGTTCGATTCGAAAGTTTTTTTATATAACCTCTATAAAAGTTTATACGTGGGTGAAATAAGAAGAAGACCAACTGGACCCTTAAACTCTTAAAGGTGTAAAAAACAAGAAATAGCAAATAAAAGTGTACAATAAGTTAAAAAAAATACTATAGATAAAGTAAATAAATAGTTATTCCAACTCTGCTGATGAATATTTCTGACGATACACCAGATCAAATTTATATACATAATATCTCTGTAAAATTATGCCCTTAGAATTGATATTTTTCATTGGTTGAATAATGTAGCTATTATTTTGTAAAATCCATTTGAATTAAAAATAATATATTGGACCTTTTTTCTCACAGGCAAAGTAAAATAAGACGGCCAAGTGACAAATTTAGAAAAAACAGCCAAAAAATACATTTTTGAAAATAAAATTTAATGGTAGTTTTACTGAATATAGTTAGATAGTTATTTGTTTGATACGTGTTATTTGTTGTGATATAATTGGTTTGGGACTCGCTACATATTTGCTCAAAGTCAAATCAGACTCTTGTGTCACACACTACTCTATGTACATTTTCTACAATTTTGTTAGTATCGATATCAATTATATTAATGATGAAAAATTAGTCGATTAATTAATTAATTAAATTGAATATTATTTTAAATAGCACTATTTTATTATTTCTTTATTAGTAATAATAAACTACATTAACACATTGCACCCCCACAAAAACAATTGCATAATACAAAAAAAAAGTAATAATTAGTACTGTTGGTACTAATTATATTCCAATTTAATTAAAATTGAGTACTGAAAATTGTTATGAGTGATCTTTATAATTAAATGAAATAAAATTATATCAAAATGACACTAATAAATTTAAGCGCAGGTTCTCAGAGTTCTGTGTGCTATTATTTTAATTATATAATTTGCACTTAATTAAATCCACAAGATAAAAGTATACCAATTGTGTGCAAATAGTAAGTTTTCACAGTTTAATTCAGTGCATAGCCCTACCCTATATGAAACTTGTATTTGTTATTTGTATATATTATTAATTTATATAAGTATAATTTGAATTTTTTATTCATAATTAACATAGATAGTATTATCAGAATTCCTTTTTTTTCAAACTTATGATGGACAAATTAGAAATTAAAAAAAAATTCACGGCATAACATTCATGATCATTCACTATATAAAAATGACTTACTTTATTAAAATATATAATTACATAATTTACAAATTAAAAAAAGAAATAAATTAATTAATAATAAGCTAGCACAAAATATAATAGGAATTAAAATTTTTATAATATTACATGATCCTCGTCAAACATTTTCCCCAGCATATGTGAGCCCAGCGGGCAGCTTCGGGCATGTATCGATTCCTTCATACTCATTCTTCATAACCCCCGAGCGTCCGGAGAATTATTATTCCGGCCGAGAATTTATCCGGGTAAGAGCGGCGAATAAGAAAAGCTGTGTGTGTATGAATCCGCGGTGTCTCGCGGGTAGTGGTCAGAGGCGCCCCCAACCCTCTCATACCCCAATGGGGGGACATTACAGGACAAAATGGCCGACACCCAAACAAGCGGACGTCTGGCGTGTAAACAAACACGGTTTCATCCCGAAGATTGCAAAGACGACGCGCTCTGTTCTAGGGGATGAATTATATACGATATGCATAGGAGGATCGTGTATAGTTTGAATGTTTGCTCTACCATAACATGGAGCAAAGATTACACCCGGAATATTCATTGATATATATATATATATATATATATATATATATATATATATATATATATATATATATATATATCAATATATATATATATTATATATATTATAATTTCATTTTAGAAAATTTAGAAAAATCATATATTGTTCAAAAAATAATTTTCAATTTTTTTAATACAACTACCACATGCTTATCACACCAAAAAAGAGCAAGATTAAGAAAATGTATTAAAATATAAATTCAAAATCAATAGTCATTTTTCAAAATCTCTCACATCTCGCCAGAAAAATGTATTTGTATTTATAAAGTCAGTTTTTCTGCCTACAGGTTTACTTTATGCCTATTTAATAAAATTACTGTATAATAAAAAATACTACATATTTGAGAAAGAAATAATAAAATAGTATAATAATAATTAAATAATATGAAAGAAATATTCTAATATAAGGAAAGCTAAAATTTTTAGCATCATTGAAATATGTCAATAATAGAAATGACTAAGGGATATACTAATGTTGGGCATTGGCATGATTTAGTTTTGATGATAAATCGTCAAAATGATTATTAATAATAATGTATAAAATATAGTGTAATAAATATAATTATATAACACACACATATATATATATATATATATATATATATAATATTATTTTGATTAAAATTAATTCCGTGCTCTACGTCGTATGCAATATTTATCAACTTCCCGTAGGGTAAGTTATTATAATGGCCCGAAAATCGAAATTGAAATTTTTTTACATTTTTAGACGTTTTAAGGTTTCTGACATTTTGGCATACCTCAACAAAATGGATGTGTATGTATGTTGGATCAATTTCCTCCAGTCACGTTTTCGGGCGCACGGATCAACCGATTTGAATGGTTTAAAAAATATTTGATTTCTTTGATAGGAAGATGTGCTGATTAGTTTTTGGCAAAGACAGGTCCAGCAGTTACAGGATAAATAGCAAAGAGTGCAGAAAATAGAAATCGAGTTTTTGAGAGAACGGAGCAACCGATTTTAATGATCTAAAAAACATTCAATTAGTAATGATTGGGAGAAGTGTTTATTAGTTTTTGGCAAAGACAGGCCCAGCCATTTCAAAGATACGGAGCTAAATGTGTAAAAAAGGCAGTTTTTGAGAGAAATATTATAAGTGAAAAATATAATTACGTTAATTTGAGAGAACTAAGCTTTCGATTTAAATGATTCAAAGAACTTTCTACTTGTCTAAACAAAATAATTGGAATTGGAAGAAACAAATTTTTTGTTTTACCTTTTTTTTTCAAAAAAAAAATTTCTTGTATATCGAAAATAATTCACATTTTATTTTTAATTCTGACTAAAGTTCTATTATACTTTGAACAAATAATTTCAATTGCAATTCAGTACGGGAAGTTCCAGCAATTTGCCTTAAGGCACGATGATATACACCCTGCTAGTTTTTTAATTTAATGTTGAATAAATATATCAATATTCATAATTTCTTTGTTGAACCATATATATGCGATGATAGTACTATCGAACAAAAAAAAATCGACGATATAAGATGTGATGATGTGTGTCATACTGCGAATGATCCTAGACCAAAACAGATGATTAAAACACAAAAATTAGTTTTCAAAATTTGTTTTTAAAGATTCATTCAACAAAACAACACATAACTAAAAATTCAAATCAAACACTGAAGAAGATAACATAATACCTCTTGTCAACTCTCAATAAAGTGGTAGAAGATATAATCATTTATTACCAGTATCATGAGAATATAAATTACTATTTTGAAATCAAATATTTAATCACAATTTTAAATTTGCCTACTCATAAAGAATTCTTCAATATAAAGTACACTTAAAAAGAATCGAGAAAAAAATCTTAATTCTATGCAAAGTCGATTTTATAATGCGGCATCTACTATTTCAATATGAAACAAATCTATTATGCAAGGAACGTTATAAAGCTTATGAACATAATACAGTAATAGCATAAGACCATGAATCTAATTATTCGAGGCTACTATAGAAAATGTTATAACGAGACTTATATATACACCCTCTTAGAACGACCAATAACGTTGGAGCTTTAATTAAAACTTCCCCTAGACGCGTGTTTTCTTCTATTTTCCTATTACACATCTTACATGGGAGTATATATGTAACAGACACACTAACTTATATATATATATATATATATATATATATATATATATCGTTTAGGGGTGAGTAATAGTTTTTCCTAAAGGTATTTGTTTTTCTCGCAAAGTTTCACGACCAATCAAATCCTGGCTTCTAATTAAAACTAGACTCCGCCCTTGGCCAATCGCGTGCCTTGATTGCGTAATTATTGCGCAATCAATGGAGGGTGGGAGCAGAGACGTGCGGGTGAAACAACCCCATCGCTTCTGGGACCAATCAACGGACTAGTGGATAACTATAATAGAGCAGATATAGTGCGCACTAATGACTATATCTGTAATTGAGTTTTCTTAGAAGGAGGATCGTTTAGCCAAGTACCTGGCAGTGCTGCGCAGCTCTAAGGGTGGAAACGGGGTGCGGTAGAACGTGTTTGGGACGGTATTCGAGTTGTAATGATATTTGATTTGTAATTATATACTTAAATTGAGTACATTTTGAAACATATATTGATCCAGTAATATGGTAAATTTTAAGTTGTATATTGACGATATAAATATAGAATTCCGGTTTAAAAATTTATTTTTTTAAAAAAAATTATTACAAACACTCCCACACACACATACATCCATTTTTCTTGAAGTATGCCAAAATGTTCAAAAACCCCTAAAACGTAAATATAAAAATTTTCATTTTCGATTTTGTGCGATTACTATAATTTGCCCTACGGGAAGTTAAAAAATAATAGCATGTCACACCAACATATTCTATTTACTATACAAGCGTATTTTTTTTCATAATACTTATCTCAATACACAAATTTTATAATTAAATATTTTGGAAATACATAATTATTAATAATAGCTAATTGTAGCAAATTGATATCAATATAGACTAAGTGTGCTTTGATTTTTTTGCATAAAACAAGAGAGTGTAATTAAAATATTGATGTCTAATGAAATTATTATTGATGTGCTAAATTTTAATTTTTAAAAATCAAATTTAAACCCGCCTAATTAGCGAAACCAAATTACAGTAAAAATATTAATGAATTTATTTAGTTAGTTATTAATATAATTAATATTAATATATAATATATTAATATATAATATAAAAATAATATTTATGGGAAAAGTCCTTCACTAGTTATTAATAATACCTTATTATTAAAATTAGCTATTTATGAAACCATAAATAATAAAAAATTAAAAACACTGCATAGCGCGAATACAAGGATTATACAATAAAATGTTTGGGTAAAAATGATGAATCTTAGAATCCTCTTAATAACTTACTTTTAAAACATGCCTAGAAATAGAAACAGCTTGAACTGATTTCATAACAATTAATTTGTGAAATATGCGAATTTTATAAAATATATTAAATAGAATAATTCAATATATATTTAAAAAAATGAACTTCTTACGTATACCCTAACCTGAATAAATAAAAACGTTTTAGAATCAGTCTGTTTAAATATCTAAAATTTAGATTAATTTCTATTTATTATATATTTCTTCTATTAGTATATAGATGAATACTTAATAATTTGTTAAAATGAATAAATAATTTCCTGTTAACCATTTTGTTTATCCTTAATTGCTCGATTTTTTAGCAACTTTACTAGTAGCAGATAAATATCAACAAAACTTTAACTTCAAATTTGAAATTGTTTAATAATAGATTAACCTTTTTGTTTACCTTACCTTTTGTATTACCTTAAATTATTAGATTTTGAAGCTTGAGTGAATCGAACTGCTTGAAACCATTGGATATTAGTTCATCTACTTCAAGGTATTGATTAACATTAAATTTATTAATTAATTAAGGTATTTGAATTCATTCAGATATATTTTTTTAGATTATATATATATTCTTATAATCCATTATCAATATTATAAATTCATTAATGGTATTCTAGGTCGTTGACTTTTGGAGTTTCGAAAAGTATTGATTTGCAAGTGAAAGATTAATTGATTTATTTAGAAGCAGGAAAAATTCTCCATAAAAGTATTCTATTCAAACATTATATTGAAGTACTATTTTATTTAGGTGTCATTTCTTTGTTCAACATAACCGAATGTTAAATTGAAGTACTGACTTGTACTTGTAAGTTGTGTTTTTTTTTGTACTTATAAGAACTTAATGTCAATTTTGATTTTACAAAATATTGAATAAACTTTTTTTTAAAAAAAACTCACTTTCAATAGTATTAATGAATATGCGAGATGTAATTATTAAAATGAACTGCCATAAAAAACTGCAGCATTAACTTTTAAAATAATTATTAATATGTCATCTATTGTAAAATTTTGAAACTATGTCAATCTCAATCTCAGTAATCGCTAATCAATGATTTTATATTTTTTGAATGTTTCTAAAGTTTTACTTTGTTGTTCTTTTCGGATAGTTGTAAAAAGTATGTCTAAAAAAATGACATGCACTTTTATAAAGAGACTGTATAGTTAGCAACAACGACAACAATCATTTTTATAATTAGTGGCAGACAAACAATCATTTATCTACAATAATAATCTGAAATTTATTACGCATATATATGTATGTACAACATACTAATAAACGCCGATAGAGCAAATGAATAATTTAAGTAGGCTAAATAAAATATGCTAATAAACTACCAACAAACTTGCTTTATAATGCCATAAAAATATAACTAGGAAAACAATAAAAGTAAAATGGTCTACCTACCACGCGAAAGTTAAATAGGCTAAACAAGTAAATATGATACAAAATTTGGGTGCATAAATTTAAAGTGTAAATTATTTTGTATTATAATAAAAACACGTATTATTTCTAAAGGCTACATAAAAATTTATCAGGATTAGAATTCATATAGTTCTCATAGTAAGTAGACAAAATGCTCAATAGTTTATGAAAATGTATGCATAATATTCTAAACAAAAAATGTTTTTTTAGGGTTTCACGACATTAAAACTAAAGATGTTTCAGTATCACATAAATGAAAGATAAACTGAAGTTTTTAAATAATTCATGTAAATAAATTTAAATTTTTGAACTAAATCTATTATTATCGATATTAAAGCTTGAATGCAGCAAATTTCTTGAAGCTATTAAATAGTATTTTATTGATTTGTTAAGGAATTTATATTAAGTATCTTTTAACTTAAATTAAATTTTGATCCTCACATATCTACGATTTTTCTGATTATATTTTACAAGTATTATCATTCTGTTTCATTCAGTTTACGAGAAAAAGCAGATCGTTGTTAAGAAAATAAAAATATACGGACGTTGATTATACCTTCCAACTCTACTCGCTAAGTTTCATTTTATAAGCAACTGTTCTAGAAAGTTTTATGTTTTAAATAATTCAGCTCATTTGGTATATATTACACTCAAAGTTGTTGTGAGAAAAAAACTGTAGATGGCACTAGACAAATTCATAACACCTCTCCTTTGACTGGGAAGTAAGTATATTGGATTATACATTGCGATACTTTGAAACTTCATAATGTTAGCGAGAATATAAATTTCTTCAGTAAATTTTAACAAGAGAATGTTTTGGAAGATTATTCTACAATAAATCAACCCAGAGTTGAAAATTATTAATTCATGATTAAATCTATAATTAGTTGTTTTATTTAAGTCAATTATGTATATTATATATTTATATATATGTATCATAATCAATTTATTATGATTATTAAAAACATATAAATTTTTGAATGAATATTTCTACGTTAAAAAATCACAAACAGTTAATAAAAACTAGTGGAGCGCATGGATCACGCCTTAAGGCAAATTGCAGGAACTTCCAGTACCAAAAATTATTTTTTTTTAAAAAGATTAACATCTTTGAAAAAAATTTATTTTGAAATAATTATATTTTTGAGAAACTATAAAATTTTGACAAAAATTTACTTTTTTTAAAAAAAAAGACTTTTTTAAAAAAAATGTTTTCTTTATTTTGAAATATTTTGGAAATTTTTACCTTTTTTTGAAAGCAATCGTACTGCTTTAACCGCAAAGGGACGAATTATCGAAGCGCGTAAGCGCCGCGTCACCGTCTAACTATCAACAATGGTACGGAACCCATAGGAATGTAAATAAAATTTATACTTATTGTTAAAATCTCTATAAAATATCTGATAATTTGATGTGCATATGTCTAATGATTAATTTTGACCGCCAAATGGCACTAGTTCTTCATATTGTCAATACAATTAAAATGATTTTTGAATTATTAAAATCGGACGCTCCGTTCTCTTAAAAACTGAGTTACCGTTTGTGGAACTTTTTTTGCCCCGTATCTATAAAATCTAAATATTTGCCCCATATCTAAATCTATAATATAGAATGTAAAAAAATATTAGATAAAAACTTTTAATTATTATTTAAATGAAAGCTATTAAATACTAAGATAATTGGTACAAAATGAAAGTATTATTAATATATAAATATATTGCCTGAACAAAAATCATTACTATATTTTACTTACAATAGTGTTATCTGATGATATTTATTAAATTTTATTGTAATGAGCAGCATTGCCCTCGAAAACATTTTTTATTGATGGTAATTGAGATCAATAATAATCTGAAGTGAAAATATGATAGAACTACTGCTTGATAACAAGCAGAAGTGGGTATCAAACCCAAAACGAGTGGTTTTCAAATAACAGTTTTTACCACCAAGTCAGGGCCATCTCAAATAATTTATAAATTTATTAAATATTTTTTAGACAAACGACGTGCATCAAAATTTTTATTTTGCACTGCATGAATTTAATATTTTAGACTTTTATTGGAATGAAATAAACTTTTACTAATAAGCCAATGTACCAGGCACTGAAAAAGCATCCACTCTGAAGCCACAAATAGATATAAACTATATCAATAAGTATTAAAATAAATGATACACAAGCTCATTCACACGAGAACAAAAGCCGTCTCCAAGATCACCCTAACCCACTATACAGAGAACTTAGCCATAATACTATCTGGACCAAACTTAGAAGGAAGTTGATTAATCCCTGTCAATCTCAAAATCATTGATAATAATAAGATAATTTTCAATATTTAAAACTTATTTTTACTCTTTAAATTTTACATGTTTCACTTTTAGGATTGGGGTAAAATTAAAGGTAATAAAACAAAATACATTCAGGGCAGTTGCCAATTGATGGAATAAAATAATCATACAAAAGCTCTAAAGGGTCTAGAATTGAGAAAAAAGTTTTTTTCGCATATTTCAAAATGTTCAATCCTTAACAGATATAGTTGTTCGACACACCAATCATACTCTGTTTCCTTTCTTGTGAAAATTTAATCGCGTTTTTCACGAAACTGTCTTTTTGATAGGATAAACAGGTTTTCTAAATTTCTGCTGAACCGATTTTAATCGAAATTTTTACATAGTCTTTTTATATGCTTTC
>NW_020539726.1:12163927-12208264 GCF_003426905.1 Ctenocephalides felis | reverse complement strand
ATATACATACACACATACGCACACACAGACGCATACGTTTTCCAAATTTGGTCTCATTCGATTCAGAATGGCTTGAAACGTCGAGAAACATAAAATTAGCGAATCGGTTTTTTTATAAAAACATAAACTTCTTCGGGAAGTTAATACATAATTTTAACTTTGCAATTTATTTTCGAAATGGTCATATATTTTACCTGCATTATTGTTGTAATTCTTATAATTATGAGAAGATTTTTGGATGCATAATTTTAACTCGACTCGATTAGGGTTTGTTTATATATTGTCCTTTTCTGTGAACTTATATAAAGATAGTCGCTCAAATTCAATATATTATATAACCATATATAATAGCTCAACGTCGTACAAAATCGATTATTTTCATTTCTCAAACGCTTAATTATTATACGGAAAGTTCCAGCAATTTCTCTTAAGACACAATTACCATTCACCGCTGATAGTTTCATTTATTATCGAATGTTACTGCAAAAATAATTAATTCAGACATGTTTGTAAAATATAAGCTCACAAATTAGATTTTATTAATGTTCTCGATGAGAACCAAGGCGATGATGGATTAATCCATCAGAAGTTCCTAACGATTATGATATAATCTGGTGTAATTGATGGCATTATTATAGTTAGGGTCCGGCAGATTTGACCGTCCGACGGGACAGATTTGACCGTTTGTCCAGTTGAATGATGCTCTGAATTTAGTCTAGATTAAACTAATCTTAAGATAAACACGTCCGAAATAATTATTTCTAATATGTATTCATATGTCATTGTCAACGGTAATCTGAACTATGGTTACAGATATTAAATGAAGACATTTTGAATTCAATTCGGAGCGAAATTGTTAAACGGTTTCTGACCACTACTGATGTTTTCCTCATATGTTAAATTATATCACTTTATTAACTAATTCCTTTAGTTACAAATACAAATTCTGTGATACAAATAAAATTAATTTAAAATTAAAACGCGCTTCCCATTCCTAATTGACAAACACCTAGTATATTTAAAGTTGTTTATAGCTTATCATTAATGAGAAAAAGTAGCTATTCATACTAATAATTCCAAGTATATGAATTTTATTATTTTATCTTTTTATAGAAAAGGTGCAACCGATATCATTATTTTTTGCACGGATTTTGTCAAAACCTTTCGAAAGTTTATTCAATTTTTTTTTTGCAAAAAGTTCTTTTTTTACTGTATTTTTTTAAACCTTTCACATGATCTCCAATGAAGTTCTATGAAATAATTTTATTATTCGCTAACTGAATTTTATTATCATTAAACTATAGTCCTGTAATTGTGTTATAGAATGACTATCAAAAACATTTATTGTATGACTATTTGAATTAAGGTATATAGACAAAAAAAAATTTATTATAAATAATAAATTATAGTCTGGTAATTATAATAAAGAATGACTATCAGAAACGTTTATTGTGTGACTATTTGAATTAAGGTATATAGATAATAATTTTTTTATTATAAATAATAAATTATAGTCTGGTAATTGTATTAAAGAATGACCATCAGAAACGTTTATTGTATGACTATTTGAATTGAGGTATATAGATAATAATTTTTTTATTATAAATAATAAACTATAGTCTGGTAATTGTAATATAAAATGACTATCAGAAACGTTTATTGTATGACTATTTGAATTGAGGTATATAGATAATAATTTTTTTTTATTATAAATAATAAATTATAGTCTGGTAATTATAATAAAGAATGACTATCAGAAACGTTTATTGTGTGACTATTTGAATTAAGGTATATAGATAATAATTTTTTTATTATAAATAATAAATTATAGTCTGGTAATTGTATTAAAGAATGACCATCAGAAACGTTTATTGTATGACTATTTGAATTGAGGTATATAGATAATAATTTTTTTATTATAAATAATAAACTATAGTCTGGTAATTGTAATATAAAATGACTATCAGAAACGTTTATTGTATGACTATTTGAATTGAGGTATATAGATAATAATTTTTTTTTATTGTAAATAATAAATTATAGCCTGGTAATTATATTAAAGAATGACTATCAGAAACGTTTATTGTATGACTATTTGAATTAAGGTATATAGATAATATTTTTTTTATTATAAATAATAAATTATAGTCTGGTAATTATCTTAAAGAATGACTATCAGAAACGTTTATTGTATGACTATTTGAATTCAGGAATATAGACAATAATTTTTTTGATTATATTGTATACCAATATTCCAAGAATTAATACAATATATCCAAGAAAACTTTTGGTTATTTTCTAAGGATAGAAATTAACTATTTATGCCGTTAAATTTGCCTTTCCAACTGAGTATATCAGTTGTTGAAATATTATGCAAAATGCATTCTATAAATTTAAATAAAATGTTAATCTCAGATGGTAATACTATATCTCTCTTATCTATGCTTATAAATTACCTCGCTTTTAGTTTAGTTATTTTATAAACACTGGTGTAATTTTCAAATTATTATTGATATTATAACTTGATATTAAGATGCATCTAACTAGGTTTAGGTTAGGTTTTGAAATTGATCGTCAATTTGTTATATTATATTTTATAATATCTAAGGTATAAAGTTTAATCAGCTAGGTTTAAATTTCTACACTGATAGACCAACCTATACTGACTCATGACAAATATAAAATGAAAAAATGAATTAATTAAAATTAAATTTGCTCCAGATTATATGATATATTCATTATTACCTTTAAATATGCAGGGTCAAGTATTGATGATAATAAGTAGTGGCTTATAATTTCTTCGAAGCAAAATTTTCAACATATTATATAGTAATCCTAAGTAACTCTTAACACAATCTATGAAAGTATAATTGATTCTAGTTGGATCTTCAATAGTGACAAAATTAAGTAATCTAAATTTATTAATTTTATTCATGATTTATATAATAGATATTTACAAGACATAGATATTTAATTATCCATCTCCAGCTGTCGATATATTTGATTCCGTATCAATTCATTATGATTTGAATAATACAAATCATATTTCACCTAGGTGTTTATATATGCATTTGATTTTAATCGTGGCGTATCTGTTTCTCTAACTTATGACAAGTGAAGTAGACAATGGTAGACAAATACAAACACAGGTACCTACCAGATAATAAGAAAACTCCGACGTTGATCTAATGATGTCAATTAATTATCTAGATAAGTTCTGAAAGCAGGAAGGCAGATCATTTATCAAAATAATACTTAATCTCGAAACGCAGATGACTGCGTGGTACAGTACTTAACTCTGGTTCTGAGTTAGTGCTGGGACCAAAAATTATTGTAAGAGTTGTTCAAATTATTATTTTTTGTCGCAAAAATATAATACAATATTTTTGTATTACTGATAAATGTACTGATGTAAAATATATAATGAAAAGTATAATATCCAAGGGTAGACTTATGTACAAATCCATCATTATGTGTACATTTTATATATTGAAATATATCTTTTTGTGAATTGAGAAAAAAAAACAAGAATTGTTATAAATTTTATACTATGCTTTAAGACACATTTTAACTCGTTTTTCATTGATATTATAAATAGCAATCAAAATAATACAATTTTATGAGCTATAATATTGAAACAGTTAATGTAATTTAAAAAATGCTCAGAAATCACTTCAATCAAGGCTGAGGCAGGTTTATAAGCCAACTTTTTTGTAGCAAAAACATTGAGAACTGATATTACTAACTTATTTGGATGATTTTCAATTATTGATACTTTAGTAATGCTTCTATCATCAATAACTTCAATATTAGATATTTTCCTAATTGAAAAATTGAAGACATTTGTGCCTCATCAGATATGACAGTCAATTTTAGATTCTACAATGGAATATTTTTTAAGGATTTTGGATTTAGAATCTTCAACTAACTATGTATTTGTCAAAATTTTGGTACTACATATCTATTATATTAAAACATGAAAAATTGGAGCAATAAACATAATTACAGCAAGACCCGAAAATCTAATTATCAAATTTTTGAAAGGAAATCTGATCCAAAATTATTATTAAGTTTATTAGGATTTGAAATAAAGTCATTTTTTTAATGTTTAAATTAGAAAGAAATATGCTGACGATCTTGATTTTAAATTATTATAAGATATTATTTTTAATTCTTTGAAATCCATTTATAAAATACTAACAAATTACTGATGGGTTCATAGAATTCTTTCGCATAATCGTGTGATTTTAATTTTAATTTTAGTTTTTTTCTTGTAAGTTCTCATTGCTGTTAAATATAAAAAAAATATTGCCATCTTTTTCATTACCTATCGCTAATCTAATCGTTACTAATTTATTATTTATATATTTAATATAACTGATAAGCTTAAAACTATAAAAATATTGTTAATGTTTAAAAATTGAAATACGTCTGATATTTTTATATGAAAGAATTTAATTGCTCGAGTATTGACTAATGCTTTGTGAGTTCACACAAAAATCTTATTGCATGTCTTCTTAATTTTAAAATCAATAAAACATTACTTATTCAGTGTGAAATTTTAATTTATTTAAGTTTTGAATAGAGACAGTAGTAAATGTCTTCCTGATGTCTTGTTTGAAATTAAGATATGTCATTAACAAGTTTGTATTGTAATGCAAATTTATGTTAGAATAAAATAATTTAGAGTATAAATTTATTTTCGTGAAATCGTAAAACATGTAAATTGCCATTTTCGACTCTGTAGTGTAAATTGTTCGGAGGAAAAGATTAATTGCTTAAATTAAAAGCTTCATTTTGGCTTATTAAAAATAATTCTTATTCACATTTAACAACCTAGTAAATAAGATGTTGGGTTTAATTCATGAAACCATTTTTATTTAATGGATTTCTTTATTTATGAACAATTATATTTGGCCAGTTAACGGAGATGCTCTCATTGATGTGTACGCACAGTTTCGTATCGTCAGAAACGTGATAAAATATTGTTTTTGATATAAAATGACACTTATAACCATTTATCTTATACTTGCAAAGCTTCAAAATCAATAAATCTAAATATTTTGAAATTTAGACATATATTCTATCTTTTCAAAAATTGCAATCTCAATATCCAAAAGTCAAAGACAAGTATTTTCGTCAATACACAAAATTCTGCCATATCCATTTAGTGAAGTATATTCATCAATATCAGTTACTGATTTATATTTACATACTCTGCAATATAAAAAAATGATGGTCTTATATTTTTTATTACGTTGCTTATTTTGTCACTACTCTCATAATATATATTTCTCAAATAATGCTTCATGTACATGTTTCCAAACACTAGTGCTTAATTGATCACTATTTTGAAAAATATTCTCTCGCTCAAAGTATTTTAATGCTGGTCAATGCTGACTTACTCTTAGTTTCAATTAGTCTTTAATATTAATGATCGATTATTGTTTTACAGCACTAGATTAATAGTGTAAGTTCAATGTGTGTGGCATTTCTTATCAATGCTAAAGAATTACATAACACGGAGTCAAAGTTAAGTTCTCGCTTAAGTAACTACTGCCGGTGACAATCAGTGATTTGTCATAAACTTAAATCAGACAGGATCGTGATTAATTTGCCAGTCTTTCAGCTGGTTCTGTTTACCTATTAGATTTTTATTTGGCGAGCTTTTATCATTTTAGTGAACAAGATATTTAAAACGATAAAGGACTTTGCAACGCCCGCGATAAACACATATATGGGATTCAAGTTTATTTCACGAATCGTAGTATATTGCTTTCGATTTATTGCAATGGATCTTTTAAATATTCTAATTAGCTTTTTTTGCTAAATTATTGTAAATAGAAATAAAACGTTAATTTTATGAACGTTAAAAATGTGATTGGTTCTGTGTCATTCTCAAAATTATGATGAATTTGAAGAAATCTCTCAATATTAATATTTTTTCTATTAATTTTTTATTATTTTTTTTTGAACGCCAATTAAAACTTACTTAATCCTATAAGCTGTTCGGCTAATTTGGCTTAATATTACGTCGGTTTTACAGATCGCAATCCAAACAGTTGTCTCATGATAACGTGATAAATTTTATGTAAAATGGCGAAGATTTTACTGATGCAGATAACGTTGTTTTAACTAGGATATCTATATTTCTAAGTGAAAACGAATGTCACGTCTGCTTGATATCAGGCTCTTCGAAACAGGACCCAGGACCTACGATCCAGGTCCAGTCGCTCTGACCAATATAAATTTAATGATAAAATAAATGACAAAGAGCTTAATAGGATACATTTTAGTTCAGTTATTAACACTTAATTTGAAACTTTGTTTCAATTTCGATGTTTTCTAGTCACAACTGAATTATAATCGATAAAATCGTACTGAGAAAATTATTACTGGTAAATGCGCTCTGTACATCAACGCATCTACTTCAAACACCAGGTTATCCAAGAAGATTCTCGCGACCTATTATAAACTTAATGAATATTAATAATTAAACCACTTGTCATAGGCCTATAATATTTTAGAATGTTTGTTAAAACCAGGTACTCTATTTAGGTACAGAAATTTATTAAAACAATCTTAATTAAGAAAAAGCAACCCGATTGAGTTTTTCCAAAGACTATTTAGCACGATTCCCAACTGATATATTTCGAATGAGTTGCTGAATGCTGAATTTTTTAAATCAGTTCCAGATATTTATCTAAAACGAGGACGCAAAATTTTGAATTTTTTTCTTATAATAAACAAACGCCTTTTAGAAATATATCGTATGGCTTTTAAATATTTTAAATTTATGCTGTTGTTCTTGATAAAACGTCGTCGAAAAAATGTAAGTTATTGAGAAAATGGAGCATCCGAATTGAATGATCTTACTTGTATTGATGAAGTTAAGAATTGGTTACATTTTTGCAAAGACAGATTCAACGGTTTTGGAGTTAAAGATAAAAGAGTAAAACATTTTTTGGTCTGAATCATTAGAAATGATTTATATATTTATGTAGAAATATTGCGACACAGATTACAGGTAAGTAGCCAACCAAGTAGACAGGTATAAGCCTAGTAAACTTGTAGGCTGGTATACTGGTATACAAGTTGACAGGTAGGCACGTTGACAGGTAGGCACGTTGACAGGTAGGCACGTTGACAGGTAGGCATGTTAACATGTAGACAAGTTGACATGTAGACAAGTTGACATGTAGACAAGTTGACATGTAGACAAGTTAACAGTTATACAAGTTGACAGGTATACAAGTTGACAGGTATACAAGTTGACAGGTATACAAGTTGACAGGTATACAAGTTGACAGGTATACAAGTTGACATGTAGAAAGATCGACATGTAGAAAGATCGACATGTAGAAAGATCGACATGTAGAAAGATCGACATGTAGAAAGATCGACATGTAGAAAGATCGACATGTAGAAAGATCGACATGTAGAAAGATCGATATGTAGAAAGATCGACATGTAGAAAGATCGACATGTAGAAAGATCGACATGTAGAAAGATCGACATGCAGAAAGATCGACATGCAGAAAGATCGACATGCAGAAAGATCGACATGCAGAAAGATCGACATGCAGAAAGATCGACATACAGAAAGATCGACATGCAGAAAGATCGACATGGAGAAGGATCGACATGTAGAAAGATCGACATGTAGAAAGATCGACATGTAGAAAGATCGACATATGATTATGTAGACAGGTTGGCAGATATACAGGTAAACGTTTGACCTGATAGACACGTACAAAAGTAAATGTACTCCACTAGGTGGATTATTTAGATAGGTTGACATGTAGACAAGTTGATATGTGGACAAGTTGACATGTAGAAAGACCGACATATAGAAAGATGGACCTGTAGAAAGATGGGCCTATGGATATGTAGACAGGTTGGCAGTACAGGTAAACCTGATAGACACGTACAAAAGTAAATGTACTCCACTAAGTGGTTGTAAGTGGACACTTAGACAGGTAGTCGCTGTTAAACAGGTAGATCATATACAAATCAAATATTTAATGATTAAATCAATTATTGACATATATCAAGCAGTTTATGCAATTCGCAAGGTTAGAGAAAAATGCAACTCATCTCTGGTTAAATTTTATTTTATATAAACTAATTTTTAAATAATTGCAGTCAATGGAATCTGAATAATTGGGAGCATTGGATGTAACTAAATTTAGTGTTTCAGTTGTTATATTCTGTTATATACTAACTATAAGAAAAAGAAGTTAAACATTTTCAGTTAACGATTGTGATTCGCACTTTGCTAATTATTCACTTTTTTCTATATTTTGCTTGTGAAAACAAAACAATTGACCATTTTGCATGGACATAGACGTGTATTTTGTAACGTTCGCGCAATTTGGTTATTCTTTATTCCTTATTCTTGCATCGTTTGTATTATTTGTCGGTGGCTACCTCGTGGCCGAGTATTGGCGTGTGCTTATTGTTCTGCGCGGTTTGTATTTGTGTCTCTGGGCGATGCAAACGATTTGTATACACACGATCCCATGTCAAGAGGGATGGGGGTGAGCTTCAACCCTCTCAGAGGTTGTAAAAACTTTTAAGGCAAAATTATTAACTATTTATGAAAAATTATTTACATTGATTAATATAAATATTTATTTATTATATTAATTTTATAATATATTATATTAATATACCCAATTAAAATTTTTATTCGGCTTAAGGGTATCCAAAGTTCAATTTTTTCCCATCGAATGATTCAAACATTTTATTTGTATCGACGGAATAATTGGATTCGGATCACATTTTTTTTTCAATACAGGTGCATCTTTAAAGGATAAAAGTAAAAAAATGACATATTGTGGTCTTAAATGATAATTAAAAATCATTATTATTGATTCATATACATTTAGGAAAGAATTTTAGGAATTGATTTATATACATTTATATACGTTTAGGTTGTCAAATATCTCCCTTCCGCTTTTTTGCTATAGGTTTATAATACAAAAAGGCGGAAGGGAGATATTTGACAACCTAATATAGCTGCCCGGTAGACAGGTAAACAAGTAAACAATTGGAAAGGTAGGCAGGTGACTAGGTAAACTGATAGATAGGTACATGTGTAGAAAAGTGAAAAATAGATAGACATATAGACGTATAGACAAGTTCACAAGTTGATAAATAGACATGTATACGTGTACAAATTTAGAGAGGTATTAAAAATTAACTTGGGAATCAAATATTTATTGTTTAAATCGACACATATTAGGAAGTCCATGCAACTTACCTTAGGGCTAAATACCACTTACACATAATTTATTTAACGTTAGTGTTTGACATTTATCATAATAACATTCGTACCAATTTTTGATTCATATTGATTTGCCTCTTCAGATAATTATTAAGTTATTGATTCAATTAAACAGAATGTTAGTTAATTTACTCAGTTATTAATAAACATATTTCATAATTAGTACAAAATCATACAATTTTATTTAAATTTTAGAATAAAGAAACATTACATCATATGTATAAAAGACGTAGGAAAAATATACTATAGAGAACACTACAGAAAAAATTCTATTGAAATGATAAGCACTATTTCAAAAACTTTTTATATTTTTAATAGATACCCTGATTTTGATTATGATTATGTGATTGAATTAATACATTAACAATTTATTAATTTGAACAATTCTTTAATTTGATAACTCATTACTCTGATAAAAAACTCCTCATTTGGATAGTTTAAGGCAACAATAAATATTATCAAATTATGTGCATAGTTTAAAATCAAGTCAGGACAAATTAATAATATATAATGGTTTTAGAATGTTATTATGAAACAGACCTTCTTTATAATTTTATAATATATTCTAAAAATAGAAGAATTTTTACCGAAGAAGTCGAGCAATTCAAGTAAAGAGAACTTTCTCTGGAAAAATATTTTAAATTTGATATGATAATCATATATAACTAGTATTAATTCATATATCAAATAAGTAGATTTCTTAATCTTTCAAAGCTGTACTAAAATTTATATGAATTTAACTTCTGCGTTAATTCAATTCAAGAACAAAGGAAAAGCATATCGAAAGGTCTATGCAAAAATTATTCCAAGTCTTACGTATTAGGAAAATCAGATAAATCTATTTTCTGCTTTCATTTGTATTGCAGTATTGGAACTAATAGAATAATTTTAATGAGAATACCCATAATAAAGTATAATTAACTGGCTTTCAGCAAACTACGTCAACTGATTCTAATAACCAACTCTTAATTTCAATAGAAAATATAGATATAAAAATATAATATTTGCAATTTACAATAGCAAAATATAGATTCTCTAAATCAGTTGCAAGCTATAGACCCGCAATTCGCACTTAACGAATCTGCACATTTTAAAAACAAATGTTCGTAAAACTAATTAACAGGTACTTCGATAAACCAATTTTAGGATATATTGACTGTTTGTATGCTTGATATATGTCAGTATTCAATTATTACTTTTTAATATCTTTGTCTTTACCTTAACAGCCCTTACTCGGTTAGTATCTAATTCTATTTATCTGTAATAATAGTTTATCCCTATATAAACTTGCCGTAGATTTTTACACTGCTTCGAATGGAACGATTTATTGTTTTATCGGTTTGCTTGCATTTATTTTATCGTATCGACGGTTTGTCTGTAAATTGTACCATTAAGATAAACAATCGGTACATTTCCTTTATAGCGTATATGGTTATCGACTTGATTTGTGTTGTCCTTATTTCAAATTTGAGAAATTAACTCTTTATTACGTATCTGCGGAATGAAATTGAATTGAGTTTGATCTAACAAAAGTAGTATATTCTGCAGGAGAAACTATCGTTAGATTGGAAAGTTGTGCTTTATTCTTTTTCAGTTAACTTTTCCGACTAAACCGGGCAAAGTTGTAAACAATAACAAATGATAAATAGAAATGTAAATTAAGGTGAAAAATGCAATTTACAAGAGATAAATAAAATAAGTAGTTATTCCAACTTTTCTGATGAATATTTCTGACAAAATACCAGATCAAAGTTACAATATTTTTACTCCCTAAAAATGCATCCATAAAATTTATATTGGTATAAATAATGTGGCTATTAGTTCGTTGAATTCCTTTAAAATTAAGAATAAAACATTAGACCTGTTTGTCTCGTGGCCGTCCCATTTTACCCCACTTATGAGATAAATAGCACCAGATGACAAATTTTTGAAAAGTAGCCAAAAAACACATTTCTACATTGATGAATTAGCTGAGAGTTTTCCTAAACATAGTCAGATTGTTGTTTATATGATATGTGTTATTTGTTGTGATATAATTAGTTTGGTTTTCACAATATAATTGTTCAAAATCAAATTGGACTTTGTGCCCCTTCCTAGCCTAATTTTATAATAATTTACTTTTGTGTAATTTTAAAAGAGTTTACTTTCATACTTTTGTATAGTTGCTGCTAACACATTTCGACATGTTTCTGGGGCAACCTTGGTATTAAATATCACTAAGTATCATTATTAAATTGGTGTTTCAAGTTCATTTCGAAAAGTGGGATAAGTTTTTATTTTTTATCTCTATAAACCATCATTAATAGCTTTTGATATATTTTTACCTTTTTTTTGCTGTACTGTTATTATTTTTCAATTTAGTTTAAATCGACTCAAAGTACAAATCAGAATACTACTTAAGTATTGGATTGGACACAAAAAAATATTTTGCCTCAATATCAGATAACCGACGATTTTTATCATCAACCTGAACTTCAAGTCTTTATTAATCAGTTGAAATTGTCATTTTGGTAAACTTGACAAAATAACAATAACAACAATAAGAAAATAGTTGTTTTCTTATACCTTGTATAATAATGAAAATAGTATATTGACAAATTAAATAAGAATTTGATAATACTGAAAATATATCTCAGCAGATGCGGGCTGAGTAGAACTTTTCACTATTTTTTTTATTTTATTATTATTATATTGATCAGTAATATTATTTATTACTAAATAGTTAAGATTATATCATTATAGTTAAAATATTGTTAATATTGTCAATATAGCATACAATGTCCCTAAATGTCCTTAAATAATAATAATAATACGTCTTTATTTGTTTAACTTTTTATATTTTTAGGTACATGTCAAAATTGTCAATAATTTCTGGTTATGATATACCTATGCATTTTGAGCTTTGTGTAATTACATTTTGTATAATTATATTTAAATTTTTCATCAATTAATTTCATTACTATGTGATAAAATTAATTTTATATTTTTAAACCTCATTAGATAAATATTTCTTGTTCAATTTTCAAAATTTTACTACAATATGTGTTGATTTTTTATTTTGTTTATTACAGACAATCAGAATTACAATATGATGATTAACAACACGTTCAAGGATCTCCCTTTACAAGAAGACCCTTTAAGAGGTAAGTGAACTAGAGCTAATTAGTTGAATTAGACTGAATATTAAAATATTTTAGTTGGGGTTTGGCTACTTTTTCTTCAATTGCTTCATTTTTTTCAATAAAATTAGATTTTATTATATTTTTGGTTCAATTAACAAAATAATAATTTTTCTTATAAAAAAGGGTTATACGTTAGTTGGGGAATATGTGTTTTCCATCGTTTTACGTGTACCGTCGTACTATGACCCTCTCTTCTTCAGAGGAGTTTTTCCGTTCGGAAAACAAATGATGGTTGTTGTTCCGGACTAAGCGGGAAATACCGCATGACGAATGACCGGAGTCCGCAAAACCAAATAAAAAAGTCCGGCTCTCCCTCGCAATTCCCGGATGCGACGCACTCAAGAAATCTACATACGCGCCGGACCGTACATAAGCGGAATATAATACGTAGTCATTCGTTAAAATGATATAGGATTTATTTCACAAATGGAGAGATGAAATATTGAAATTGGAAAATTTGCCTTGCAATTAGATATCTTGATTTTTTTGAATGACAAACGGCACATATGACAACGGAGTTTATTTTTGTTACCAGCAGATGAAAGTCGCATAATAATCGATTGAGATATAATTAAAAACTTATACTTTTATTCGAGCAGTGGCGTAATCCGTTCGGACGTGGCCTAGCATAAACTAGTCCCTTTGATGTCAAATTTCTACTTAAAGTTAAATATGTCAAATATAGCCTCAAGTGAAATTTGCCTCTTCTGGGTATAGCTGCATATATATATAATAAATGTCAAAAAATATTTCGAGCATAGTTAACTAGTCACGGTTAAATTGGACAAATTCTGGATGTGAATCTATTCTAAAAAGCCAAGTCAAAACAATTACTGAATGTCCGAGTATGACAGATTGTAATTAAAAGTACACAAAAAACGCGATTACGCGCTAAAAACTATAGAAACATCCTATTATTTAATTATAAATTTCAGTAGAATAATAGACATTAAATATTAAATAATTTTATAAAATAAGAAAATATTTTAAATTTGACGTAAATTAAAGATTTGATGGTTCATGCAATATTCTTACTATATCAGTTCCATAAAAGTTATATATTCAAGAAATATCTAAGTAATATTAAGTTCAGTATAAAAAATAGTCATTACAAAATTAAATGAGATGAATCAAATCTAAAATATGAAAGGAGCATAAAGAAACTGAGAAAATTATATTATTTAAATGGGAATAGGAAATATTGGCTTACAAACATTTCTCAGTTAGTTGATAAAATACTTTTAGCATCAATATTAATTTTTTCATAAAAATTATACATTTTCTCAAAATTGACTATGGAGTTCTGGAATTTGTAAATTCGAAGATAAGTTCTTGATAGCGCACTTTTTGTTTTTTTTTTGTTGTAAAAATTGTCTTCCATTAGGATGAGTTATAATAAGCTAAAAGTACAAAAATAACAGTTTTTGAAAGAACTGAGAATCTGATCAGAATCTAATCGGATTCTCTGTTTTATCCAGGATGGACCTGGATTCTAATTATTAGTATGATTCAGAAAACAAACTTTTTAATTGTTAGGGAAAAACTGACTTAACGGTTTCAAAATTAAAAAAAAAAACAAATTTTTTAAAATATATATTTTTTAAAAATTCAATTTCAAATAACGAATATCGATTTTGAATTTTAATATTCAAGAATATACAAATGATGATATAAGTGCTTGTTTTTATTCCTTAAATGCTCAATTTTAGTACGGGGAGTTCAAGCAATTTAAAGCATGATGCCGTGCACCACTAGTTTTTTTTTGTTTTTCTTTATATATTTTATAATTTTAAATTATTATTTGTAAACAGATAGATTGGCGTAAACACCTATCTATTTTTGCATTTCAACTAATGCAAATATATAGCGTGTCCCAGACTTAGTATTTACTTTAAAAATCCTGAAAAAAATTTAAAAAAAAATTATATTACGTTTTTTAAGTGCAACCTAGAGCTTTGGTAAAATTATGACTATTTTTGGTTATTGTATTTGGTTAATTTTGACTAATTTTGTTCATTTAAACTTGGAAACCGTAACCGTTAATAATAATTTTAGGCCCACAATAAAACAACACAATTGCCCCAAGTTTTCAAAAATTATGATTTTATATTGAACTATGAATTTAAAAAAAATGCCGAATTTGAGAAGCCTTTTTTGCAAAAAATGTACTAAGTTCCATGAAAAGTTTGCGCATTTAATCAGGATCAAAAAATGATAAAATACTCAATAATTTGATTATTAAAAAATTTCGAGTGAAAAAATAAAAAGCTCAAAATGGCACCATTTTTGCTAGTTTTTTGTTTATTAACTTCCCGTAGGGTAAGTTATTGTAATGGGCCGAAAGTCGGAATTGAAAATTTTTACATTTCTCGACGTTTTGAAGGTTTCTGAACATTTTGGCATACCTCAGAAAAAATGGATGTGTGTGTGTGTGTGTGTGTGTGTGTGTGTATGTATGTATGGATACAAATTTTCGTCCACGTTTTCGGGCGTATGGATCAACCGATTTGAATGGTTTTTGGCAAAGGCAGGCCCAGCCGTTTCGGAGATACGGAGCAAAGAGTGCAGAAAATAGAAATCGAATTTTTGAGAGAACGGAGTATCCGATTTGAATGATCTAAAAAGCATTCAATTAGTAATAATTGAGAGAAGTGTTTATTAGTTTTTGGCAAAGACAGGCCCAGCCATTTTGAAGATACGGAGCAAAATATGTAAAAAATGGCAATTTTGGAGAGAACTAAGCGTCCGATTTTGATGATTCAAAGAACTTTTTGTTTGTCTTAACAAACATTCAGTATTCCACGAACATTTCGTTACGGTACGGGAAGTTCCAGCAATTTGCCTTAAGGCACGATGCCATAATTGCCTCAAGACAGAATTCTACTTACAGCTAGTTATATATAGATTTGCAATAAAAAAATAGTGTCATTGAAATATATTGTTAGTTAAATTGACATCTAATTACCCCGCTTATAAATTGATGAAACTGTCAGAATTAAATATCCTGAGATCAAAAATAATAAAGTTTGATCAGCAATTTTATTTAAAAATCTATACAATTTTTTAAATTTATATATACGTAAAACATAGAATAGTATTACCACGTGTTGCGATAAATTTAATAATGATTATGTGTTGCCTAGTCATCTAAAAATATATTATGTATGACAATGTTCAAGTATTTTAAAATTGAATTCTAAATAAAAATATCTTTGCTTCAAATTAATTCCTTTCTTAAATATATGAGACATAAGAAGAAGCCGTAAGCACTTCGCTGGCACTTGTTTCTTATAACTTTTAGTGCTTGTGGCACATATGTGAAACAATTTAATAATTCTTCCGCATATTTAAATTGCATACAAAATTACTTTATAAAATACCTATGCCATCTTTTCTTTTTCCCTGCGATATGGAGAATATTATAATTTTGCATACGTAATATTGCACTTAAGTAGTAACGTTTGTGTCTTGAAAAAGTATTCGTTGTAAGAACACTCGGCCAGCATATATCTTATTTAACTTTTAATGCTAGTGGCACGTTTGTAAAATAATTTAATAGCTTCTTTGCATATTTAAATTTTGCTCGTCCTTTGAGAAATTGCTTTTATTATCTTTCTTGGCTATTTTAGTAATTTTATATATTTCTGCACATATCTCCAAATGTTGCAAAACTTTGTGAACGATGATCCTCTAGAAATATTAATTGAAATAGGTGCAGCGTTAATAAAAAAATTGCAATTAAAATTATAAACACTTTCATATTATTCAAAATATATTAATGGTATAAAGTCTATATGCTTCTTCAGTGTTTTATATATCAGATAATAATCCCATATGGATATATCATAACGAACTGTCATATTAAATTAATTGATCAAAATAATTAATCAACTAAATTAATATCAAATAAATTAATATTGAAATAGGTGCAGCGTTAATAAAAAAATTGCAATTAAAATTATAAACACTTTCATATTATTCAAAATATAATAATGGTATAAAGTCTATATGCTTCTTCAGGGTTTTATATATCAGATAATAATCCCATATGGATATATCATAACGAACTGTCATATTAAATTAATTGATCAAAATAATTAATCAACCACAAATCAAAGTAACAACAACAAACAAAACTAACTAAAACTAAAATATAAAAACAAACAAAAAATAAACAATAAAATTTAAATTTTATCTACTAAGTTTTTTCGATTATTATTATATTTATTAACATATGTTAATATAATATACATTTTCATATTTCAGTCAGGCAGTGGCGTTTGGTTTTATATTATTTTGAAATTATTAATTAATTTAGAAAACTTTTTTTCACTGTATTACGCTAATTTTTATATGCATCTCGCATATAAAAAACTATATAATTTTATTTCCAATTAAATAATTTGCTTTTCTTAATCGTTCCCATTATATTGACTACTATTATAAATATTGATCCTGTATATTACAATTTATCATCAATATATTTTGACAACAAACAAGGAATATAACTATTTAATTTCGAATTTTTAAATTTTCATATATATTTTTTATTCACCAGAATATGATTGTCAAATAAGTTAATATTATTATTGAATCATATTTTCTTAATTAATAAATTTCTTCTAAATTTAAAACCTTGTGTTAAACTACAGAGAAATCTAAGTTGAAAATTGCACATTAAAATACTTTTTTATATACGTTTTTTGATAAATTAATAGTAGTCATTCTGCAAAAAATGTACACTTAAGACTGAGGAAATATGTGCTGATAAAACTGAGAATTTATAACTCAAATACAAATAAATTTTGATTTTGATAGTTTTGTTGTGTACGGTGGTTGAATTGGCATGTAGTACCTTTTGAGAAACACAGATATAAAGAAATAAAAAGATTTTTTAATTATTCGTGATTTTAATTAGATACACTATTTAATATCCTACTATAACTTGCGACAATAAATCTTTTTTTTAATCTTTTTCTATTTCCTTAAATAACTTACAAGAATAATTTACTCTTATAAACTATTTTGTAAAATGTACCAAACAATTATTTGATTTTATAAGAAAAAAAAATTGGCATAACTTTAAACAGAGAGAAGATTTCTTTTGTTTGAGCAAAACCAAATCTACCTAAATTTTTAACAGAAAATATTTCAAATATGTACTATAATGTCATTCATATAATTCTAGCTAATTTGATCCTCTAATAGGGGAATAAAAAATCAGTAATTATAAACCTAAAACATAACATAAAAAGTAAAAACAAAAAAATCAGTTTAAACATTTCCTTTGCATTAATGAAATATAAGAGTATCATGTCAAAGCGGCCTATAATGTTCGCACTTCTGTGTATGAAATTGATATTCCATATTAAAAATCCAGCGAAAGTCATAAATATTGATATTTACTGTCTTGGCTTGACAATGCTATAAAATTGAGACTTATGCATCATCTCAAGTAAAAAAAACACAATTATTTGGAAAAATCTCAAAAAAATTTATATGTGAGGATTATATGATCAATTGTGGTGTGAAGCATCAGCGCATAAGTTATTCTCAGCATGTGCCTGTCACCTGTGCCTTGACTAATACACGTCTTTTTATTATCTTAGCCATCAACCCTTATTCCAGGTCGCTAGTTATCTCGCCCTCAACTGGCCGCTTAGTGGGGAATGGGTATATTTACCATCCGCTCGCCCATAAAGCCATTCTTCCTATCAAGGGACACAGGCTGACGTGTGATAACGCAAGGAGCGCGCGAATTTGTATTTTTCTTTCTCTTCCAAACTTCTCACGCAACCCTTACCGCTAACCATTTCTGGTAACCCTTAGCCTATTGCTCTGTCGCTCAACCCTTCAGCCGCCGCCCCTGCTGGCAACCCCATCCCCGGAGGCTGAGCGGCCATTATTCTCGAGTGTGTGTGCTTAAGATGCTACGACAAAGAATTTTTAGATAAATTGCGCACGAAAAAAAACAAATAATGCAAACGTTAAGAGAGGTCCTTTTGAGACAATCGGAATCATTTTTGTTTCTGGGTGATGTTTCTTTTGTTATTTATTCCTTAACATTTTTGACCGAGATAATATGTAGGTATATTTTATATTCGGAGTAACTGAACTGAATAATTTATATAACAAATATGGTGATATAAATTTCACGAATTCCAGATAGATGAACAGATCAAAATAGTGGATTGTCATTGTCGACATTCGTAAATCGATTAATTAGTTCTAGGATATTATGCAACTAGTTTTTTTTTTGGATAAACAATTTAGTTACTCAATTGCACTAGTCACTAAAGTAGTATTTATATGTTAACATCTAACAAACAAAAATAAACTAGTGGGGCGCATGGCATCGTGCCTTAAGACAAATTGCTGGAACTTCCCGTACCAAATTTTTTTTTTTTAATGATTAACATTTTTGAGAAAAATTTACTCTGAAAAATTAGATTTTTGAGAAACTATAAATTTTTGTCAAAAATTTACTTTTTTTTGAAAAAGAGTTTTTGAAGAAAAGTGTATTTTGAAATATTTTGGAAATTCTGAACTTTTTTTCAAAGCAATCGTACTGCTTTAACTGCATAGAGACGAAATATCGTAGCGCGTAAGCGCCGCGCCGCCGTCAAACGGATAAGCATTGGTACGGAACCCATAGGAATGTAAACAAAATTTATACTTATTGTTAAAATCTCTATAAAACATCTGATAATTTGATGTGCATATGTCTAATGATCATTTTTGACCGCCAGATGGCAATTTTTTCACTTTTTTCACTAGATCTCCGAAACCGCTAGACCTTCCTTCATAAAAATGAGACGTGCTGATTAGTTTTTGACGAAGGCAGGTCTAGTCATTCCGAAGATATGAGGCAAGAAGTGCCAAAAACGGTTACTCTGTTTTTAAGAGAACGGAGCGTCCGATTTGAATAATTCAAAAAACATTTTACTTGTATTAACAAGATGAAGAACTTCATGAGGTATGTATGTTTGGGTAGAATTTTTTGTCCACGATTTCGTGAACGCGAATCAACCGATTTGGATAATTTAAAAAGCATTTGATTCCTATTAATAAAGAGACGTGGTGATGAGTTATTGGCAAAAGCAGGTCTAGCCGTTTCGAAGATACGGGCCAAAAATGGTAATTTAATTTTTGAGATATGGAAGCGTCCGATTTGATTGATTCAGAAAACATTTTATTTGTTTTGACAAAATGAAGAACTGATGAAATTTTTGAAAGGCAAATCTTGGAGATACAATATAAAAAGTAAAAAAAATGCCATTTGGAGGTTAAAAATGATCATTAGACATATGCACATCAAATTATCAATTATTTTATAGAGATTTTATTATGATGAAAACAAATTTTGTTTACATTTCTGTGAGTTCCGTACCATTGTTTATCCGTGTTGCGACGCGGCGCTTCCGCGCTTCGATATGTCGTCTCTACGCAGCTAACTTAGCGCGATTACTTTGAAAAAAAATTAACAATTTTTCAATTTACAATCAATTTTTTTATTTAATTTTAATTTTTGGTACGGGAAGTTCCAGCAATTTGCTCAAGGCACCACTATTTTCTAATTAAACCGCTTTTCATTGGTTTTTAATATTTTACCACGATCAGTTTGGGCATAAATTCTATCTCTATGCCAAGTTTCATCTAAACCCGAGACGAGCTACGAGCGGTTTCTCTTTATTAGTAACGAAGGAGAAGGTTACTCAATGGTTGTCCTGCCTCTTTGTGATTGGTTTTATGAGTTGTAATTGTTTCTTGGTGGATATTACAATACCTCCAAAGTCTTTTTAACTTGGATATAAATTTGGGTCTATATTTTGAATTAAAAACGGATATCATTAGGCTTGATATCAGATTGCACATAGCGCGGGATTCGAACTCAAAACCATTCAAACTCTCAACACCACTCGAAACTAGATTTCTGGGCCAAAGTCTTTAATACTATACTATGAATAGAGTAGGTATACGTATAAATTGAATACCATATATTTATGATTTTGAAACTATTATTTACTGTAATATGTTGTTCTCTATAAAAATGGAACTAAGAATATACGGATTAATAGTATTAAAAAGGACATTTCTCAGATATTATTTGGTATTATGTATAGTTTAAACCAATTTACCAATCTTTGACTAGTTATTATTTTTTTGTTTCTAAATTGGTAATTCTTGAATGAATGCAATTTATTAATACATCAAATGAATATATTGGAAGCAATCACTTTAATATTCTTGATACTTAGAATTTTCTCAGAAATAAAATTTGAAAATATTCAAAGTACACAAAGGACAGCCATTTATTAATGAAGCATCATGCTTTGCCTAATTTTGTAACGTCCTAGTTGACAAACATAATTTTTGTCCTTATACCAGTATAAAGCTGTTACTTCCAAAAACATTTTAGCAGTAAATACATACCCAGTTCTTTAATATTAAAAAGCCCAGAACATTGACATTCGTATAGCTATCATTCGCTCGTATAGCTATAATCCGGGCTATAACATCGGTTGTTATCAGTTCAACGAATCATCCTGTCTCGTGAATGCGTATCATACTATCAGCTATGAAAAAACTACAAACTCACACATTTGCGAAGATCACAAATACTACCCACACATTCGCCATCCGAACTGGAGACTACATTTGCTCCACTCATAAAACTTACTCTCGCTTAACATTTGGAAAACGGGGATGAATTCGACAAAAACTAGTTACTGTAATTGTTAAACTAGTGGTGTATTGGCCTGTATAGCATCGTGGCTTAAAGAAAATTATTGGAACTTACAGCACCGTAATTTAAAATGTTTAAAACTTCAAACTTATTTGAACTTTGGAAAAATTAATTTTTCGACAATTTTGATACTTTTGAACAAATTGGACTTTCGGGAAAACTTGATTTTTTTTTTAATTTTGAATTTTTTCAAAGCGGTCGAACGGTTAAGCATTTTAAATCTTGATACAAAATTAATAAAAATGTAAAAAAAAATTACTTATTATCAAAATATCTATAAAATATGTGATAATTTGACGCGTAAATGTCTAATACATAATTGACCACCAAATGGCAATACTTTTTAATTTTTTTAATTGGATCTCCGAAACCGATGCACCAGCCCTCCCAAAAATTCAACAAGTTTTTCATGTCCTCAATACAAGTAAAATGCTTTTTAAATCATTCAAAGCGGTTGGTCTGTGTTTTCAAATTTGTCGAAGAAAAATTGTATCCCCACATACATACTACGCATACACACACGTACATCCATATTTTTAAAGTATGCCAAATTGTTTGAAAAAAGGCTTTGAAATGTAAAGATATATAAAAAAAAATAAGTTCGTTATTTTGCGATTGCTAGAACTGACCCTACGGAAAGTTAATCTTTTCATTTTTATGTACATAAATCTATATTTTTTTAATTTTTTTTGTTATTATTGTTTAGGATTTTATTTTTGCCAACTTAAAATTGTTCAAAGATATTTTTATTATCTATTTATAAATGGAAAACTGAATGAATATATTTTTGAGTAAAAATGCGCTTTCGATTCGATTTCGAAGTAAGTTCATTAATAATGCTTACCTATTGTTTCTCAATATATTTGTCAATATTGTTCTATAATTCAAAATTAATTGATGATATTCATTGTTTTACAATAAATTTACTTGAATGCCTACTTCTTCCTTGTATAAATATTCTCTATTCATATATAACATTAAAGAATAAGCTTGATACTACCTACATTTTTTGCCAATGCTATATAAATAATTCTATTCATTTAATCATTTTATTTCATTAAATTATAATATCACTTATCTTTCAAAAGATATAAAATACCTAAACGAATAAAAAAAACGGAAATATATATATTTTAAAATGAGTTAATTTTATTGATTGCTTCGATTGAAACAACAGCAATTTTAATTCAAACTTTTAATTTTTTTTTTTAGTTTTAGTCCATTCCTGTATCGCGTGAGAATTGCTGTAAAAGTATTTGGAAGTACTATAAAACATTTTATCTTCTATATGATATTCGTTTATATCACACTAAACGATCACGTTGATTTTAAACCATATATTGCGCCAACTTAGTATGAATATAGAAATCTATACATTTAATAGTATCAATAAATTTAGATTAGAAATTCAAAAGTTCAGTTTTATTCTATTATTATATATGTTTTAGTAAAAATGACGAATTATATAAAATTACATTTATGATAAATTAAATCTTTGTTAATGGTATCATTAAAAATTTATCGAAAATGATTTTGCTTTTAGCAACCATCAGTAAATACTTTTTATATTTGCAATATTCATTTACACTCACAGCACTGAAAATATATATAATGTGCATATATGTGTCATACAAAAGATAAAATTATCATCCAAAAAATTATGACTCTATTTATAGGAAGTTAAATCGCTTAGACCTGGTAATACCTTGTCCTGATTTTCAAAACGAAAAACAATAATATATTTTATAAACTACAGGCAAAAATTAAAAATCCTCACTAATTTAAGCATAGCTTTCTCAAAAACAGTCTTCTTTCATTTAAATACAATTTACCTCAAAATTTACATAATAGCTACAATTTCCAACAAAGTTGTATGTCTTTCAAATGTGATACCCCTGTACAGGTAAGCTGTCGGATAAAAACACCTATTTACTTTCAACTAGGAAAGTTTTGAGCTGTTCGAGACAATCACGAAAAGCTTTCGCAGAAACTTTTCTGATGAATCGTTAAAAAAAATTGAATCATTTTACTCTCATCGTATAAAACTTTCAGAAATTGAGTAATTGACGTCTTTCTACATTCTGGTAATGTATGAGGAAATGGTTTTTTCATTTTAATGCTCGTATTGGACCATTTTATTATGAAAAGTGAACTTTCATCCGGTGGTTTTTCTCGGGTTTCACTTTGCCGAATTCAATTTTCATCGCATTTCCGTAATCGCTCGAATGCATTGTAGACAAATTAATTCATGCGATTTGGTTTTTCGGGTTAAAACAGTAGTGAACTATTTTGTATGTGAAATATTGAAGATAAACCATACATTATAATATAAACGTAATAATTCTTTTTGGTAGAATAAATTAAATTATATTTATTTTATTCTACTATTGTCCATTATGATGGCTCGTGTGAACGAGGTCGTGAGTTTGAAACCCGCTGTGCAAATCATGGCATCGTGTAGTAGCGATGTCCATTTTTAGCTAAAAATATAGACCACAAATATGTTTTCAATTGAAAAATAGCCTATTTCGCATACTGTGGTGTGAAATGGCGATGGAAAACCTCTCACACGATTTTTCCCGAAATTCGAGTTTAACACTATCAACCTAGGGCAGTACTACCCATTATTTCATTATTTCAAAAATTATTGATTTGTGAAAATTTGCTTCTAGAAAGTACTTCGAGTTAACGTGTTCATCCTTTCTCAAATATGTGTAATAAATCCACTCGGAATACTTTTAATCATTCTTAAATTAATTACTTTTTTTTATTGATTAAGTCGATTATTTACGTGAGTACGTTACGTTTATTATTTAATCGAGAAGTTCATGTAACTTGCCTCAAGGCAAAATGCCATTACAAACTAGTTTATAATTGAAATAGTACAGATGTCACAAGCTAAGTACTTTATTTTAGAATCTAATATAAGTGAGATCAAAGCATGATCATTACCATTATCAATATAATCAAATTATGATTATCAAAATATTTTGTGTGAAATACTACATCATTACCAAACGATCTAACCTTGTATTGTTTTTTTTTTTTTTTTTTTTTTTTTATTTCATTAAGTAATTACAACTGTCTATAAATATGACATCTAGTAATTTTTTTGATTAATATAAATAGAAAGGGCATATCAGGCCGCCCAGTGGTGGTCCTGATATTATTGTTGTTAAACTAAATTAGATTTGATCCAGGTAGTCTTAAAAACTAATCAAATTAAACTATACATATTAGATTAAACAAAACAAAACAAAAAATAATAATAATAATAATAATCTTCTAATCTAACTAATCTAGTATTAAATATAGGAGTAGGACTACATTATTTCTAAACGATAACTTAAAAACCTTATTGTGCTAACTGAATAAGTTTTGTTCTCTTCAGTCTGTAATCGAAAGTTGTGTCGTATAATTTGGCTGCAAGTTCGTTGCTGTGATTGTCAATATTTTGTTTGTGTCTCATTGAATAGTTTTTAATTTCTTCTGTGACTGTGGCTATGCAAGTGTCTTGATGTATCATCCAGTTGGGGACATATCTGGGAGCTCCCACTGCTTGTCTTAAGAGTTTGTTCTGGAACCTTTGTATGATTTGAATGTTACTTTTTTTGGCGGATCCCCATAGTTGTACTCCGTATGTCCAAACTGGTTTTATGATGGTTTTGTACAACAAAATCTTGTTGTAGGCTGATAGTTCTGATTGCCTACCCAACAACCAGTGTAAAGTTCTTCTTATGTGTTCCATGTGTGCCCGTTTAGTGACTATGTGCGCTTTCCAATTTAATTTCTTGTCTAGAATCATCCCCAGGTATTTGACTGTCTCTTTTGCAGGAATTGTGTGGTTGAAGATTCTAACTGGAGGACATGTGTCTTTGCGAAGGGTAAAGGTAACATGTACCGACTTGGAATTGTTGACTTCGATTCTCCACAGCTTAAACCATTGTTCCATTTTGTCCAGATGAACTTGAAGAAGTAATGATGCCATTACGGGATTCTGATGCTGGGCGATAACGCATGTGTCATCTGCAAACATGGCTATATTGGTATTACAATTAACAGGAAAATCGGCTGTGTATAGAAGAAATAATGTTGGTCCTAGAACACTTCCTTGAGGAACTCCGGCTCTAATATTTCTCACTTCTGACTGAACACCATTTATGTAGACGTAAAATTTTCTGTTTTGTAAATAAGAGTTAAGTAAGATATATAAGTTACAGGGCAGACATTTTTTAAGTTTGTATAAGAGTCCTTCATGCCACACTTTATCAAAAGCTTTCGTAAGGTCCAGAAAAACTGCAGAGCAATAATTTTTTGAGTGAAGAGCTTCATTGACTGTATTAACTACTCTGTGAATTTGTTGAATTGTTGAATGCTGTTGTCGGAAGCCAAATTGATAGTTAGGTATTAAGTTTTTGTTATGTATTTCAGAGTTTATTCGTTTTAGAATAAGTTTTTCAAAGATTTTTGATACACAAGAAAGTAGACTTATTGGTCTGTATGATGAAACTAAATGATGGTCTTTACCAGGTTTAGGAATTAAAATTATTTTAGCAGTTTTCCATGCTTCTGGAAAGCAACGAAGTCTAATTATTGCATTGAAGGTTATAACTAAATATCTTATCAACTTCTTGGGTGCTTCTTTTAGCATTCTTATTGTTATTTTGTCATGTCCTGGGGATTTTCCTGATTTGGATGATTTGATTAAACCGGAAATTTCTGAAAAGGTGGTTCTGTTAACTCCGTTAGTAGTTCTTATATCCTGGTGGAGATAATCATTTATGAAGTCTTCTTCGCTACGACTGCATTGAGGAGGTGCCGGGTTAAAAGTTTCTTGTAGATAGTCAGCAAAAAGTACGGCTTTTTCTTTGTGTGATCTTGCCCATGACTGATCAGGGTTTCTGATCGGTGGTACAGCCATAACTGGTTTCTTGAGTCGTTTGCATGCTTTCCACAGCGAATAATTCGTATCTTGAGTTGAAGATAGGTTGTTTAGGTAAGTCCTAATAGATTCATTTTTATAAGCATTAATTGTTGATTTTAAGTTTTCGCAGGCTCTATTAAGTCTTTTCTTATCTTCGGGATGCCTAGTGACTTGCCATATTTTACGCAATCTTCTTTTGATGGCTATTTGTTTTTTTATGTCCAAAGGAATGCTGAGAGTCTTGCAATTAACATCTCTGGGTGTCGAATTAGTTGCTGCTTGTTGTAGAATAGTTGTTACTTGATTGATGGCATTGTTGACTTCATCTTCAGTTTTCAGGCGAATGTTGCAGTGTAGGTTATTTTCAATAAAAATTTTATAAGTTATCCAGTTTGTGTATTTATTGGTTAGTAATTGACTGTCAGCAACAATATTGAAGTTTTGAGAATACGTTAGTATTACTGGTGAGTGATCCGAATTTAGGTCCAGGCAGGATCGAACTTCTATAGAGCTTTCTTGGATATTTTTGGTTATAAAAAAGTCAAGCAAGTCTGGTAATTTGCTCAAGTCAGTGGGCCAATATGTGGGTTCGCCTGTGGATATTGCATTTAGGTTTAGCAGGTTCATTGCTTTGTGAAGCTCACGTCCTCTGGGAGTAGTTAGTCTCGATCCCCAGCATGTGTTTTTTGCATTATAATCTCCTCCAGCGATGAATAAATTACCAATAGATTGAAAAAAGTTCAAGAACTGTTGCTGACAGATTGTAGGTTTAGGAGGGCAGTATATTGCTGAAAAAATAATGGTTTTCGGAAATATGTCAACAGCAATATTTGTTGCTTGCATGTAGTTAGTGGAAAATGATTCTATAACAGTATGTCTGATCTTGTTTTTAATAATTATGGCTGATCCACCATGCGCTGTTCCATCCGGATGATTTGTGCTATACGTTTGGTAATTAGTAATACGAAAGTCCTTTTTGTCTGTGAGATGAGACTCAGATATAAGCATGATGTCGATGTTGTTGTTTATTAAAAAATATTTAAGCTCCTGTGTATGCTGACACAGACCATTGGCGTTCCATAAACATATTCTTAAAATCCCTGCCATTAAAACTTCCTGTTTAAAATTGTTGTGAGTATATTGAGCATTGTGCTCATTTGTTCGGTCAGTGTTTTGATCATTGTTTTGAGTTCAGATAGGTCGTTATTGTTGTTGTTCGTTTTGTTTGTAATAGACTCTTCAGTAGTCTCTTCAGCTGGGTGTGTATTTCCACGAGCAATCCTTGAGTACGAAACTCCAGGTACTGTTGTGTTACTGATAAATTGCCTATTGGAAGTGAATTGCCTTTCCCGAGAAGCTGGATATTTTTTTTCGAGCTGTTCTTTATAAACCCTGCAGCCTTTGTAGTTAGCCGGATGATTTCCATTGCAGAGAACACATGTTACTCCGCTATTTATTTTGTCTGTCCATGAGCATTTTTTAGTTGGGTGTTCCTGAGCGCATTTCACGCAGCGGGGAGTTCTGTAGCAAAAATTTCTTGTATGTCCTAGCCTTTGACATTGTGTGCACTGGACTATTTCGCGAGAATATCGTTTGGCTTGAATTTCAACTTTTGTTTTACATAAAAATTCAATTTTGTAAAAATCTTTATTATTTTCTTTTTGCTCGAGTTCTACCGAGAGAATATTTAGTGGAAATTTTGTATATCTACTTCTGAGAAAAGAGATATGTACAACTTTATGCCCTAGTTCTTCTATTTCTTTTTTTACCATGTCTAAGTCGGTGCTATAGTGTAGGTTTTTAACCACGACTTTAAATGACCGTTTTGACTTATCTTGATAGGAATGCATCTGTGTTCCTCTTTCTTTCAGTTTGTTTAGAATAATATTATAAGTTTGTGCACTTTCAAGATTTATTTTCACTTGTGATGTTCCTATAGTTTTTAGTGTGTATTGTTTCTTGGCTTCGCTTTCTAACAGTTCAATCAATGGCTTGATATTTCCCACTTCGTGAACAAAAATCGGTGGAGGTTTGATCGCTGTTTTATTTTGCACTTGTTTGTTTTGAGATGGTGAATTTTGATCAGATGTTTTTTCTAAAACTGCATAATAATTTCTGGTTGGAGTAGTAGCTTTAAGCCAGTAGTCTTTCGTTACTACTACCTTGGCTTGTTTTCTAGACTCCGTGGGTGTTGCTGCTCGTTTCTTGTGATTAACAACTTGCCAATCAACATTGGCATTCGATGTACTTGGTTGATAGTTAATAGGATCATAAATAGGATCGTCACCAAACTCGTCGCTTTCCTCCATACTGTCGAAATCACTTTCATTATCATTATTTAGGGTTTCAAGCGCTTTGTAAACGACTTTTGAGCACTCATGATTGCTGACCCCAGCCGGGGTCATGCTTCAAACACTGTTGTTTTCACTTGCACTATTAAATAACTTCTATTGATAACAATGGCTTAACAATAGTTTGATTATTGAATTCACGTACCCGTACAGGGTACGTAAATACTGCAGGTAGAAAACCGGTTTATTCGCAGGTATAACTGAACGATGTGCACTGCTTCGTAGCTGAAGCAAAACTGACCTTGTATTGTGGTTAGAGAAAATACGTTAATGGTTTTACCTAAATAATATATTACATGAAACACGTTTGCTATTAACCCCATTAGGAAATAGATCTTAAATTTTTTTCTACAATGTATTTATACAATTAAGTGAATTAATTATAATGACTGCAAATACAATAATTGGTATTATATTCTTAATATCAGTAAAAATTTTATAATTTATTTCTAGTGCTAAATAATTTCCATTATTCTTATCCATCATTTGATTATCTTTATTACTACGAAGTTTGCACTTCGTGAGAAAATAACGTAGTAACTTCGTATTTTTCGCGCGTCTCAAAGGCATTGAAATGCGAACATAATCACATCTCGACGCGAAGTATTTAGCATTAGACTATTTTTATTCGCAAAACGTTTTTTTCTCTACGCTTTATATTATCGCGTTTTAAGGTTTATTCCGATTTTCATCGCTTTTCGTGAACGCTCCAACACTTTTCCGATATCGCAGCGCCAATTACGAATCGGATGTCGTTCATTGCGTGAAAATAGCCTCCGGGTCTTGCGTGACATGCAGCCCGGTATAAAATGATAAAACACAAATATTATGATTAACGTTCGTGGTGTTTGTCATTTGGATTTATTTTTCAAAGAAAATTTTTGATTAAAGCAATTTCTTTGTATTTGCCAGGTTATAACCCGATTTCAATTTCGATCGTATTTCCTGTGAAGGCATCAACGTACCGCCAATTATCAGCTTCAATATCGACATTCGCGTGAAAATTGCCTTAGGACATTTCGTATTATCCGCTCGTAGCACAAAGGGCGCATTAAAATGCAAACATAATCACATCTCGGTGGCATATATTTAGCATTCGACTTTTCTTTTTTCCACTGATGTTTTTCTTTCATTTCACTCAGTCGACATTCAAAAAAGACCAAAAGTAATGAATAAGTTCATAGAAAGGTAGAGCAGGGCTTAAAGGTCCGCGGGTAAAAGATCTATATATGATGTACTATCATCATATGATCTACCATTATCATATCAAATACAAAAAAGTACATAATTTTTTAATGATACAATTTTGAAGTAGAAAGCACCTTATTTCTTACGACGTCATTATCAGGAGATAAACAAGAATGTATCAATATTCATACAAAAAATATTTTCTTTGCTATTTTGCAACTTCAGCTTATGGAACATATAAAGTAAGAGTTCTGATTGCTGTTGAAACAATAATAAAAAAATAACTTTCCTTCCCTTCCGTAGGGTAAGTTATATTAATCGCAAAAAATCGAAAATAAATTTTTTTATCCATCTTCACGTTTCAGAGGTTTCTGAACATTTTGGCATAAAATCTGAGAAAAAATGGATGTATGCGTGTGTGTATATGTGTGTGTGTGCGGATACAAATTTTCGTCGTCGATTTCGGGAACACTTATCAACCGATTTGGATAATTCATTACGCGCTTCGATAGTTTGTCTCTGTGCAGTTAAAGCAGTACGATTGCTTTGAAAAAAAGTTCAGAATTTCCAAAATATTTCTTTTTCTTTTCAAAAAGTCTTTTTTTTTAAAAAAAAGTAAATTTTTGTCAAAAATTTATAGTTGCTCAAAAATCAAAAGTAATTTTTTTTTCAAAAATGTTAATTTTTTTTAAAAAAAATAATTTTTGATACGGGAAGTTCCAAATGCGCCTCACTAGATTTTTCTTTTATTTTGAGCTTTTGTATGTAGTATATGATACCCGAATACAATTTTCAAATGCACGTTATTTAATTGTTTAATTGAATTGACTTTTATTTTCGAACTTGGTTGAACATTTTTATATAACCTTTAAGCAACTAAATCTTTATATTGTCAAAGGCTTAAACAATAAGAATAGGTAAATAAAAACGTAAATTAAATTAAAAAAAAACTATTCTACAAGAGATAAATTAAACTTATAGTTATTAAGCTGATATATAATTTCGTTGAAATACTAAATCAAGGTTATATACTTTGTACAAAAAATATCCCATAATATTTGTATTTTGCGTTAGTTGAATAACGTTGTTATTATTTCGCAAAATCTCTTTCAAATTAAAAAAAAACATCTTGAATTTGTTTGCACGCCCACGAGACAAAATGACAACAAGGGACATATGATACATTTTTGAAAACGAGTAAAAAAACATCGTTATACATTTAGAGGTGAACTGGGATTTCTCTAAACATAGTTCGATAGTTGTTTGTTTGATACCCTTCGTGCTGTAACAATCAGAACATTAATAACATTTTCATGAGTTATTTTGATTTGCATTATTACATTATACAATTTGTATTCGTATACAATTTGTTGGATCAATTCAATAGGTCATAATTTTTTAATCTTAATTCTAGTGTGAGGAGCAGCGGCGCAACAAGCGAATTGGAGTGATTTTCTAAATGTTTATGATGATAAGTGGATTTTTTGTTTTTATAAAGTCATTAATATATAGCACATTCAGATCGTCATGCAAAGTTTTATTGCTCAGTTACAGGTATTACAGGTAATTGACACAGGGGTGCGCCTGTTATAGTTTTGATTGGGTTCTCTGTACCAAAGCCATATTAGATTAGCTACAGCAGCCCCAGAGCTCTATTCAATATGACCAAATAGGAATTATTATCATTTTGAATTATGTCCGGTAAACCAATAAAGGTTCCATAACTCTGGATATAATAGGTTTGATTTTTGTTGTGATGTGGTTCATTTGGTTTAGACAGTGTAATTACTGAAAGTCAAATTGGACCATTAATCTATCGCATATTCAGCATGCAGCACACTATAATGTTAAAGCATATTGTAAATACTTATTTGAAAGGTGAGATATTTTTTATGTATACAGTTAAATATATGGTAGATCCTGGTGGATGTTTTAGAATGCTTTTATATTAGCTACGATTTTTCTCTTTTATTCTGTTGATATCAGAGTCTGACTTCGATTTCGATCGTATTTCCTGTAATCGCTCGAATGCATTACCGGCATCTCACCGCCAATTATCGGCTCGGATGTCGTTCTCGGCGTGAAAATGGCCTTAGGCCTTTTCGTAATAACGATCCACGATCGGGCGCGCGTATTGAAATGCACACATAAACACATCTCACGCGGGGTATTTAGCATACACACATCGTATCGCGGGGGCGTGACTCCGTATCGTCTCCGTCGTGCGATATGTGTACATATGTGAACGACACATCGTGCACGTGTGTGTGACGTCACAAGAACGCGACTTTGACCACGCCCACCGCGGAATGGCCCCAAGGGGGGAGGGATGAACGCCCGCCGCGAAGGAATCTGATGAGACGTGGGTGACTGCTACGCGGAGAGGTAATAAGAACGTCGGAGAAAGATGAGCGTGTTCACATATGACTACATGTGTGTGTGCACATGTGGGAACCAACACACAGAACGAACGTGCACTCACACAGTTACGTTCGCTCATACACGTGCATATTTAAGTGTGCATGATCTCTTACCAGTGTGGGTACGAGGATGTGTGTGTAATGAAAATGTGTTGAAGTGCTTATGTGTTGTATTTGTATAACTTCATGTGAATATAAACGTATGTGAACATATTATATGAATGTGTACTATATTATATTTATTTAAACACATTGACACATGAACGCACTGACTTGCATCTTACCTTAATTGTGCATTTTGCTTCATAAATGTAGAAAACGTATGTTAAATATATGTGAATCAGAAATTTTGTCTACAAATTTGAAGCACAAAGCCATATTTACCTGCATGTGTGTACGTAAATAAAGTTCATGGCTTACATTAATACGTTCAAATTTATGTATAAGTATATATTATAAAGATTGATTTATTATATCTATATGCGCAATATCTAATAAATTCAATATGACTCTATAAATCAAAGTTTTTGGATTATAAATATCGACTTTTCTTTCCTTAATTTGTATATATTTACCTGTGATATACCCATTACCAATTACATCATTTACGAAAATGATCAATATTTGTATCAGATGCTTTTTAATATAGAACATTGTGAAGGTTGCGTCATGTACTATATTAAATATAACATGATGAAAATATTTTAATAAAATATTTAAACTGGAATTACATAAATAATTTTAAGCCCCGTCCACTTTATTTCCATTACATTAAATTTGCAATATTTAATTAAATAATGCGCAAAACATTTCGTATTCGCATATATGTTTCATAGCTGACCACATAATATGCGCCTTTAATGTATACAAGATATATTTCTCTTGTGTGTATAGGGGAGGTAGGAGGTAGTCATGACATTTTTGTCAAGTTTCATGATATTTTTTAAAATAATACTACATCGATATTTGTTTATTGTTTCGGTATTATTGTTAGTAGCAATTTGAATTTTATAGCATTGATTTCAAAATAATTTATAAAAGGCATTTTACAAAAAAAATAATAAAAATCTTTCTAAATTCATCAAAATTGGCTGTAATAATTTTGTATTTGATTTTGATACAATAATAATGAAAAACTAGTGATATTATAGAGACAAACTAATATTTTTTACTGTATCTTTGCTTTGTTTGAAAAACCGTCAAGAATTTTTTTTTCTAATTAATTTTACATTAGTGTTTACTATGATAACTCCCAGCAAGGAGTAATTAACTTCCAAATATGTGCTAATTATCAAAAATTTAAAGTATAAATAAATTAATATATTTTCACTCTAAACTAAACCAAACGATCAAATAACTTTTTTTCAATATTGTAATAACATGAATTATAAATATAAATGTTTCGTGAGATGAAGAATATTTTTACAGATTTAATCATGTAATTTATTAATAGAAGTCGTGCAATTACTAAATATGATGCAAGCAATCACAAAATCTGACACCATGAAAAGTCTATTTCTCGAAGTTTTTAAAAAAATTTAAAGCTTTTTTCAAAAATTTTCGGTACAGGAAGTTTGCCTTGGTACAGCAATTTGCCTTATGGTATGATACCCTGCACAACTAGTTTGTTGTGATTTTTTTTAAGAGAATAATATATTTTTATTTTTCATTATTGTGAATTTTTAACTCTATATACATTGCCAAAAATTGTAGTAAACATTTAAATAAACAGTTTTTTAGAAAACGCAGCGTCCGATTACAAAATTCAAAAAGCAATTTACTTGTATCGACTAAATAGTGATCTAATTTTTGAGAAGGCTGGTCTAGCGATTTCGGAGATGCAATAAAAAATGTAAAAAAATATACCATTTTGTGGTCAAAAAGGATCATTAGACATATGCACATCAAATTGTCAGATATTTTATAGAGATTTTAATAATAAGTACACATTTTGTTTACATTTCTATGGATTCCGTATCAGGATATATAATTTTTAATCGTTAGACTGAAACACAGCGCTCTCACTCGTTGATACAGTGTATTTAAAAAAGCTATGCAGAACGATTGTTTTTCAAAAAAAGTCTAAATTTTCAAACAAAATCAAGCATTAATTATTTCTTCACGGAAGTACAATTTTTGTTAAAAATTAAAACTTTTAAATATTTTAAATTAACTAAGGTACGGAAAATTTTTGCAATTTGTCTTAAGGCACGATGCCATGCATCACTAGTTGTATTTGTAAAGTACATACAGACCAATATTTACCATTCTGCGCTTCTTGTGTAGTTATCTATTTCTATTACAACCCGCCCCAACCTCCCTTTATAGAAACTGTGTGTGAATACAAGCAACTGTAAGAAAATACGTATTATATATATATATATATATATATATATACGTGTTTGTGTATGTGTGTATTTTCATATGAAGAGGTGTGCAAAAGGACGAGTTGGAATAAATCGCCACGGCAAGGCGCGCGGACCGGCCTGTAACGCTGTAATGGTGTAATGGTGTAATGTGAATCGCGTTCCTTCTCTAATGATGTGTTGAAATGTAATACGCGCAGTAGGTAATTGAAAGACGTTAATGATTATGTAAATTGTCCATGCCCTGACTCGCCGCCAAATTATCACGTCTTAAGGCTAATTTGAAAGAATTCTATTCTCAGATTTAAATATAGATATTGGAAATTAGTATCTATGATTACAAGTTTCTGCTTTATTTAATATTGATTCATACAATAATTTTTGTTTGCGGAATTTGACATGGTAAATTAGATTTCGATAAGGAAAAAACCAACGTGTAATGTATTTGCTTAGGTTATTAGTTATATACTGCTTTGCATTTGCATGTCGGTTTAGAGAATTTTGTTTTCAATTTCTTATAACTGTATTAGTATATATACAACTATATCTGTATATATAATTTACTGCTAAATTAGTACGTAAATAATAATAAATATAATAACAATAATGCGCAGTATTTTAATAGAATGTTGTCGTAAGGCAAATTCTCGAAATGTATAAACAATCTGCTTGATCCATTTGAATTTACACTAGTTAATAATTAATTTTTATAGTTAAACTATTTCTCATAGGCCTGTAATATTTTGAGGGGTTCAGTTTGACTTTCATCTCTATTTCCATGCAAAGTTTCATCAAAATCACAGAAGAATAAATCTGAAATTCTCCTTGTTAGCAACTTTTTCAATGGTGACGATATAATCTTGTAATTTTTAATTGAATCTTTATTTAATTTTTATAATCGAACCACTTTAGATTTACTATTATATTTTGTATATGAAATTCACTGCCAAATTACTAAATGAATAATAATTATTATTTTAATAATATCAATGCAAAATATTTTAAAATTAAATATAAGTAGCATCAAGGATTGAGTTCCAAAACCTTCTCAAAATGTATAAATGTTGACTTGATCAACAAGAATTCAGACTTAGCAACTTTTAGAATGGTGACGATACAATATTGGAATTTTTTATTCAAATTTCTAATAATTTTTATATTTCAATTACTTTATTTTAGTCTGAAACATTTTGAGATAAACTTTAAAATTGTCAAAAAATTTAACAATTAATATATAAAATCTGCTCTTTCAATCTTTACCAAAAACTAATTTCTAACAAATATCTTTCGAACAAATTTAAAATTTTCAAAATTGATTCAGGACTTTTGGTTAAAATTGTGACTTCATAAAATCACATATTATAAAAATTATGCACTTATCTGTTAATTATAACAATGAACACTTAGTCAATCATCTTGGAAAACTAAATAACGCGAAAAATTATAAATTCTTATCAACTGGCTTTTAAAAATATATAAAATCGGTGCAATAGTTTTGAGAAAATACCGCTGAAAGATAAAGTTTTTTTTCATACAGGCGCATAATTTATCCATTTTGATTTTTAGAAAAAATATAAACATCTTCTGGAAGTTAATAAAAAATATATTTGATAATAAATTGACAAATTTGGAGCTATATGTCAATGACAAAAACAACAAGTCCTCACTTATTGCAATAAGTTTATAAGTTGGTTATTATATTAATTACATAAATATGTAATAATTGCACTTTATGAGTAAATATCTCCAAAATTGAAAAAAGAATAGTTTTTTATGAATCATAAATATTGAGAGTGAATATTGAATATTGTATAAGATATATTACTGTTTATATGTAATAAACAATTTAATATAACTTAAATCTAATAATAACTAAAATCATCGCTCTATTATATACTGAATTATCCCATAGGTTCTATGTTCCAGTTATGGTTGGGAATACTATGTTTTTTGTTTTCTAAAAGACATCCGCCAGAATTTCGTTGTAAACTTTTAGTTATCTTTAAGTTTCGACGTCCTGTTTCATGAACGCTTTTCGCCTTCACAACAAAATGCCTTGCAGAACTTTGCTGTTGAAGCAAAATATCTCTTTAAATGTAACTATTGTCGCTTTGTAACAATGTCTTAAGTATTATTCGCTCAACTCACTCCTAAAATAGTACTTGGAATTATATCTTGCTTCTGCAAATCATAAAATGTCAAATAAAAATAATGAAACATCAAATTTTGTTTTTGAAAGTTAAACTGATGTAAAGAAAATGTTATTAACACATTAGCTATTTATATGGCAATTTAGATTTTCATCACATTATTTTATACTTGAAGTATGAGAATTTCTAAATATTCATAAATAAAGTTTAATCTAAAAACAGTCTATTTCAAAACTAATTTAAAATAATTAAAATAGTCTAGCATAAAATTTTGATTTGAATTCAAATTAAATTTATTTTACGGATGATTTGAATTAACGCATAAGTAAACTCTATAATTTGTCTCAATACTAATTTAATTTCTTTTTGATTTTGAGTCTTAATTATTTTGAACTTCTTTATATCTGAACTGGCTTTGATCAATTTTTGTGTTGATAGGTCCAGTCGTTTCTTCATAATTAAAATTGAATGAAATGTTTTCATTAACGTTTTCGAAAAAAAGCCCAAAATGATTTTTTAAATCCAAAAATCGTTCGAATTATATCATTTTTAAAATCGTTCTGATTTTTTGTAGTATAGTACAGAGTCAAACCGATCTGCGCGAACAAGATTTGAAAAAAAACTTTTAACTATCTAAAATAATGATGATACGAGAAAATGAATAATGATTTAATAAAACGATTATAAAGCAAGTTAAATTTTGATAGGGATGAAGATATAAAAACATAGTTTGAAATTATAATATTAATTTATAACAAAACTACACCTGCATATTATTATTAATTAAAACTCTAACATGTCTGTTTAAAATGTTATGCAACACTGCTATAATTAAATATAATAAATATTACGTTGGACATCAATGAAGTTCTGATAAATTATGTCGTCTGAAATATTACAATTACATGCCATGTGAAACAGATCAAATTTACTTTACAGTCAGTCAAATAATGTACTTACACTTGCACAAGGAGCAATCGAATGAATCTTGTTAATTAAGCACTTTACACGTCAACAATATTACTCAAAAAATTCTAGCATTCATGCCTAATTAGATAGGATATATTTAGTTAGTTATAGCATTAGTTTCAAACTAATGCTATAACCTATAAACATAGTATACATATATTTACATATGTTACATATACATTTTCATACTTTGTGTATCATTATGTTTCTAATATAGCAAATTTATAACTATACATTAATCAAATCGAAAATCTATATTAGATAATAACATATGCCGAATCCATAAATAATTTTAGCACGCACTATTTCAACATTTCAACCACCTTAAATGCATTTTAAAAAATAGAGAATGCACTTAGTCGCCCGTTCGTGCCATTTCATCAATGCATTAAATTATTTAATACAATTTGATTGACATATATGCACATTCGACGTAAGGTTTTATGCAAATTTTTTGCGCATTATAAAATTTCGCATATCTCCCCATGTGAATGGTACCTAGCAAACATTGCGAATCTAAAAGTTGTAGGGTTGCAGATCTGCAAGAAAAAGGGCGGTAGATTGTAGATTGGCGAGACTGGGGATGCTTTGTGTTCGTCATATTAGTTTTATTTTTAGTGTTCCATTTTTAGGGAGATGGAGTGAATTTTATTCGTTATTGATCGTTCCGAAAACGACATAAGAATGTACACACATGTGTAAAATGCAAAAAGAAACATTGATTTGACGACGTAAAAAGATATCGTAAAAAACTATGAAAAGCATCTTTTGATAAATACGTTTATTTATTGGTGTACATTAATCATCGCTATATTGATTCTTGAATAAATAATAACTTCGTATTTTGTCGAAGCGTATGTACTATACATATTTATACATAGCTTTTAGTTATAATAATCTTAACCTTAGTTAGTCAGATTGTTATCATAGGTTGTAGAGATTTTATAATAAAATACATACTTCGTACATTAATTTGTAATTTTCGTTTATTATATGAAATTTTCTAACTAATTGGTATTGGTATTGTGTCTTGAGGCAAGTTACATGACCTTCCCGATATGCGTAAATAATTGACTTAATCAATAAAAAATAAATTAATTTATGAGTGATTAAAAGTATTCCGATTGGATTTATTTCACATATTTGAAAGCAAACGAACACGTTATTCCGAGTATTTTCTAAAAGCAAATTTTCAAACATCAATAATTTTTATAATTGGACCAGTATCCTTTCTTTTTAATGGTTTATTATTGCATTGAGACCAAATACTCCACCGTTATACCAAGTAAATCGTCTAATTTTAATTTTAACAAACGTCAACAAAACTACTTATTTTCTCAAACTTTGATGATTTTTTAAAATTAGACTACTTGCCCTAAGGCAGTAATATTTCAGTATGTACTATAAGGCCATGATATATATCGCCAAAAAAAGTTTCATAAATATAGACTTAAATTTTATATTCAACAGTTAATTACGAAAAAACGGCTCGGTAGATTTTTACCTAAGACTAATCAGTATCAATCCCAACTTATATCTTTCAGGTTCGGGCGTTTTTGAGAAAAGAAAAGAAAGTCTAATTTTGACAAATGCCAAAAAGAACAATACTGATTTTTGCAAACTTTACCGAAAACTAATCAGCACGATTCCCAACCAATATCTATCGAAGGGTTTTTGAATTTTCAAAACGATGCAGAAATGCAAGCTAAATGCGGATAATTTTTTGTTCACTTTTCTGCGATTTACAAAGAAACGGTCCTGCCGATCGTCGTACAAAACTTAGAAACGCTAGTCCTCATCGAGATACAGCCAATGGCTTTTAAATTTTTAAAATCGATACAGCCGTTTTGGAGAAAACGTCGACACACACACATACTTTTTTCAAATTTGGTTTCATTCGATTCAGAATGGCTTGAAACGTCGAGAAAACATAAAATTAGCAAGTCGGATTTTTTGATGAAAACATAAAATTCTTCTTCGGGAAGTTAAAAATATTCAGAAATACATCGACGTTCACAGAAGGAAATATGATTTTCAAAAGTACATTTTGGAAAATTGCATTTTGAAGCAATGCTTGCGGCACAAGAATCGAAAACCAACTGTTAATCAATATTAACATTACGTTTTCCTATCAAAATGTATTTATGTATATCCTAATAAATTTTATACATCTACATCCTATTTGCAATTGTGAAAAAACAAATATACAAAGCCTATGACACCCAGTGTATTACGGGATGTATAGCAAAACCAATCACTTCTCAAAAAAGCGCGTTTCTCCGATTTACCATCCCTAAAGAATTTCCACAGAGAGACTTCATAGTCTCGTACGTCTTCCGTGCCAGAATTGGCAGGAATACAGTTTTTTTTGTCATAAAACGTCTGTTTTGTACCAATTCATGTATTTTTTGCGTTTGACTAACTGCATTATTCTCAGTGTTATTTCATGCACTGTGAATCGATTCATTGTGTGCTCGATAAACGTATAAGTTACGGAAATATTCAAATTACTCCCTTTATATAATAAGTTGTAATCGTTTCATATATATATATATATATATATATATATATATATATATATATGTATATATACATATGTATATATATATACATATATATATATATATGTATATATATACATACATATATATATATATATATATATATATATATATACAACAAATTCAGAATCAAGACATTGCACAAAACTAATCATATATGATGATGTTATTATATGCGCTGCATGCACTCACAAGAATGAAAAACTAGTTGTAAGTTGTAAGTAGCTTTTTCCTTAAGACAAGTTGTATGAGCTTCCCGACATGTGTAAATAATCGACTTAATCAATAAGTATTTAATATACTAGTTTACATAGGATTTATAAGTATACCAAGTTGCTGTAGTACCTAATGTGGGAAACTATTGCAGATTATTATTCTACTAATTTATTAAAATATTCATTGAAAAAAAAATTATGGCAAATTTTTTTAACAATCAATTACGAAGAAACGTCCTGGCCGATCTTTGTCTAATCGGCACGATACCCAAAGAGTATATTTCGAATAGTTGTTGTATTTTCTAAATGGGTTCAGAATTTTTGGCTGAAACGCAGACAAAAATTTTTGAATATTTCTTTTAATTCTGAAGAAACGGCGCAGATTATGATGTTTCATCGAATGGCTTTCAGATTTTTGAAATCGATGCAGTCGTTTTTGAGAAAAAGTCGATGAAAGGTATAATTTTAATGAATTGAACTACATATTGTCGCAGGGCTGTAATATTTAAGTATGTTTTATAAGACCATGATGCCTATCTTCAAAAATTTCAATGAAAATCGACAAAAAAACACAATTGCAGCCGATTATTGGGCAAACCTCGAAAGATAAAAAATCACCTCGCACACACACACATAATTTTTTCAAATGTCGTGCCAAAAAAAGGTATGGATTTTTGAGTAATTAATAAATATATCGAGCAGCTTTGGAGCATTATATGTGATGAACTATTGCATTTCAACTTTCAAAAAAAAATTAACATGTTATATATTTTCGACAAATGGTACAAATATTACACAATATTGAAAAAGTATTTTTATAAGTATTTTCTAGTGAGTACTTTCTAAGAGCGTGGTCGATTAATCCAGACTTTGATTAATTTTTATAATTAAACTACTTGTTGTAGATATTTAATATTTGTGTATGTTCATTAAGATCAGGACTTCTACGTAGTTTCAATAAAATTGCCGCATATTCTGTTTTATGAAAAAACAACCACACCTATCTTTGCCAAAAACTAATCAGCACAATTTTCATATAATGTTTTCTAAAAAGTTTTCGAACCTTCAATATTAGTTTATATTTTTTTAATAAAACGTGGACTAAGATCAGTAACCCTATCCCCATACAAAGTATTATCAAAATTCCAAAAATAATGCTTTTAACAATCAATTCTTTTAAGAAAGGCTTTAAGTGAGGTCAAAAATATGTTCACATACAAACGCACACACATATATTGTCCAAATTTGGTCTTAAACGATTCAAACTAACCTTAAACGTCGATAAAATTATCAAATCGTATTTCTGATAAAAAAAATTATTTCGGAATATTACAAATAAATAATAAGTAAATTCCCATGTAGAAATTAATCTGCGTGGAATCTACGAGCAATAAAATTCACATTGGTCAAATTTGAAACCGATATCGGCTGGATATAAAATTGAACAAATTTTATGTTAGATTGATCTCATATCGTTATTCCAATATTGGCATATATCGAACATCCTATTTAATTAATCAATTACATATGTAACCATTATGTAACATGCTCGACTACTGTGTTTAGCTATATATAAGACATAATGATATAATTTGTGAATTTATATATCATTTTTAATTATTATCGAAGTATTATAACGTGTTCCACAAAAACGTAATTTAATGCGTAATAATTTTGTTTATTACATTTTTTATATATATAAAAACTAGTTATATTATATTTAATCATTCAATCTTCTTTCATTATTATTGAATGCACATATCAATTTTGTAAATAAGACATTAAAGTCTTGATTAACAATTAAATTATAATAAAAAAAATATTATTGAACGTGTTTTAAGATTAAATTCTAACGATGATTTCAAAATTAAATTTCAAAGAATTTTTTAATTCAATGCGTATGGTAAGTTGCCACGCACGCTACGCATATTCTCATTGTACACGGGTGTTCGAGTCCCACATGCGTTATTAGAATGTACCCTACGCGCCAATATAATCGATATATTTTCAATATATTAGTTTGGGTGAAAGCCTTATGTTTACACATGGAATGACATAAGAAAGGGCTCCAAACCCTGCGCTTCTGTATCGCGAGAAGCACTTCAAAAAGGGGTATACAAGTTGCTCTATCGGCGGATAGTAATTCCAACAGGCATTCACGGAGAGATATAGTTGGGCCTTTGCCTCAGATTCATCTCTGACGGGGAGTGGGTTGGGATGGGGGTAATTCACCGCAATTTTACTGAAGTTATATGCCGATGTTATAGACTGCCATAATTGATTTTGTTTGTTAAAATATTTTGAATTTGTTTTAATATTTGAGATTACATATTCATTTATTTATTAGACGCCAATCGGCTAAAACACTTATATTATATAGTAATGTAATGTAAATGTAATAATGTAATGCACCTATACATACACACGTACTTGCATCTATATGTAGACTCAAACACACTAGTTACGTTAACAAATTCTAATTAGTATTCTTTTTAACAATAAATGTACTATGGGAGGAATTAAAAAAGTTTAGTTTCGAGCACAGTTCGTTGACCACCATTGCTACTCTCTATTATGGGACCGTTTAGCATTTAGTTTTATGTGGTTTTGGCAGTCTGCACAATACGGTTGTTCTTAGTCCTTGTCTCAGGCATATCCAATTATTTTTTTTAGTATTTTGGGGAATCAATTAAGACATTTACTGTCTTATGAAAAAAGATAAGATTAGTATTGGACACATAGTTTGCAAATTTATAGTTATAATTGGGCATTTATGTCAGATTCATCTCTGACAGAGAGTGGGTTGAGGAGGTACACCACAATTTTACTAAAGTTTGTACTTATATTCTAGAGTTTTACTTGGTTGAAATATTTTAGATTTTACTTGGTTGAAATATTTTCAATTAATTTGAGTATTTGAAATTTGACTATAAATTTGGGCACATAATTCGCAAAATTATGGTTATGGTTGGGCATTTGTTGCAGATTTATCTCTGGTATAGAGTGGGTTTGGATGAAGGTAGTACACCTCAATTTTACTAAAGTTATACTCTATTCTAGATTACCGTAATTGATTTTATTCTGTAAAATATATTGGATTTATTTTAATATTTGTAATTCACCCATAATTTTAGAAATATAATTTGCAAAATTTTGCGTAATTACCTTCTCGAATCCAAGTTGTTTTTTGTATATATCCAATGCTCACCTAATCAATATATAACACTTAACGGTAACCTTAAAGGTAACCATACTTTTTGCATGAAATCCGGGACGGATTATAATGTGTGGGAGAATTTTCTAGTTGAAATATATTTAAATAAATATTGGCAATCAAAACATTTTTAAAAGTCTGGGACAAATATTGCTTTTAGAAAAAAGCCGGGACGCAAGACGGAAAATCGGGACTGTCCCGGCCAATACGGGACGTATGATCACCTTATTATTCCATTTACAAATTATTGAAGAGAATTTAATGAATCAAATGGTATTAGCAAAATGAAAAAGAACAATTTTTATTAGAAACGACAAAATCTGAATAATTACTAACAGATGTCGAAAAAAACTCAATCTGACATTTGGTGGTCCAAAATGATCATTACAATCATTATTCATTCATATACATGTAGAAATATTGAAATATACACAAAGGAGGTAAACAGCTGAATAAGTAGACAAGTGAAGAGATAGGTAGACAAGTAGTCAATAGATAGGTAGACAGATACATTGACAGAAAGATATGTAGACATTTAGACAGGTAAAAAGGTAGACAAGTAGATAGGTAAAAAAGTAGACAAGTAGATAGGTAAAAAGTAGAGAAGTAGATAGGTAAAAAGTAGACAAGTAGATAGGTAAAAGAGTAGAAAAGTAGACAAGAAAACAGGTAAACTGGTGGACATATTAGCAGATAAAAAAGTACCGGGTAGGTAATCAGATAGGTTGCTCACCTGTCACTTAGACAGGTAAGCAAGTAGAC
>NW_020539726.1:12106259-12162927 GCF_003426905.1 Ctenocephalides felis | reverse complement strand
GAGTCGGATTTTTTGATGAAAACATAAAATTCTTCTTCGGGAAGTTAAAAATATTCAGAAATACATCGACGTTCACAGAAGGAAATATGATTTTCAAAAGTACATTTTGGAAAATTGCATTTTGAAGCAATGCTTGCGGCACAAGAATCGAAAACCAACTGTTAATCAATATTAACATTACGTTTTCCTATCAAAATGTATTATGTATATCCTAATAAATTTTATACATCTACATCCTATTTGCAATTGTGAAAAAACAAATATACAAAGCCTATGACACCCAGTGTATTACGGGATGTATAGCAAAACCAATCACTTCTCAAAAAAGCGCGTTTCTCCGATTTACCATCCCTAAAGAATTTCCACAGAGAGACTTCATAGTCTCGTACGTCTTCCGTGCCAGAATTGGCAGGAATACAGTTTTTTGTCATAAAACGTCTGTTTTGTACCAATTCATGTATTTTTTGCGTTTGACTAACTGCATTATTCTCAGTGTTATTTCATGCACTGTGAATCGATTCATTGTGTGCTCGATAAACGTATAAGTTACGGAAATATTCAAATTACTCCCTTTATATAATAAGTTGTAATCGTTTCATATATATATATATATATATATATATATATATATATATATATGTATATGTATATATACATATGTATATATATATACATATATATATATATATATATATACATACATATATATATATATATATATATATATATATATATACAACAAATTCAGAATCAAGACATTGCACAAAACTAATCATATATGATGATGTTATTATATGCGCTGCATGCACTCACAAGAATGAAAAACTAGTTGTAAGTTGTAAGTAGCTTTTTCCTTAAGACAAGTTGTATGAGCTTCCCGACATGTGTAAATAATCGACTTAATCAATAAGTATTTAATATACTAGTTTACATAGGATTTATAAGTATACCAAGTTGCTGTAGTACCTTATAATGTGGGAAACTATTGCCGATTATTATTCTACTAATTTATTAAAATATTCATTGAAAAAAAATTATGGCAAATTTTTTTAACAATCAATTACGAAGAAACGTCCTGGCCGATCTTTGTCTAATCGGCACGATACCCAAATAGTATATTTCGAATAGTTGTTGTATTTTCTAAATGGGTTCAGAATTTTTGGCTGAAACGCAGACAAAAATTTTTGAATATTTCTTTTAATTCTGAAGAAACGGCGCAGATTATGATGTTTCATCGAATGGCTTTCAGATTTTTGAAATCGATGCAGTCGTTTTTGAAAAAGTCGATGAAAGGTATAATTTTAATGAATTGAACTACATATTGTCGCAGGGCTGTAATATTTAAGTATGTTTTATAAGACCATGATGCCTATCTTCAAAAATTTCAATGAAAATCGACAAAAAAACACAATTGCAGCCGATTATTGGGCAAACCTCGAAAGATAAAAAATCACCTCGCACACACACACATAATTTTTTCAAATGTCGTGCCAAAAAAGGTATGGATTTTTGAGTAATTAATAAATATATCGAGCAGCTTTGGAGCATTATATGTGATGAACTATTGCATTTCAACTTTCAAAAAAAAATTAACATGTTATATATTTTCGACAAATGGTACAAATATTACACAATATTGAAAAAGTATTTTTATAAGTATTTTCTAGTGAGTACTTTCTAAGAGCGTGGTCGATTAATCCAGACTTTGATTAATTTTTATAATTAAACTACTTGTTGTAGATATTTAATATTTGTGTATGTTCATTAAGATCAGGACTTCTACGTAGTTTCAATAAAATTGCCGCATATTCTGTTTTATGAAAAAACAACCACACCTATCTTTGCCAAAAACTAATCAGCACAATTTTCATATAATGTTTTCTAAAAAGTTTTCGAACCTTCAATATTAGTTTATATTTTTTTAATAAAACGTGGACTAAGATCAGTAACCCTATCCCCATACAAAGTATTATCAAAATTCCAAAAATAATGCTTTTAACAATCAATTCTTTTAAGAAAGGCTTTAAGTGAGGTCAAAAATATGTTCACATACAAACGCACACACATATATTGTCCAAATTTGGTCTTAAACGATTCAAACTAACCTTAAACGTCGATAAAATTATCAAATCGTATTTTCTGATAAAAAAAATTATTTCGGAATATTACAAATAAATAATAAGTAAATTCCCATGTAGAAATTAATCTGCGTGGAATCTACGAGCAATATAAAATTCACATTGGTCAAATTTGAAACCGATATCGGCTGGATATAAAAATTGAACAAATTTTATGTTAGATTGATCTCATATCGTTATTCCAATATTGGCATATATCGAACATCCTATTTAATTAATCAATTACATATGTAACCATTATGTAACATGCTCGACTACTGTGTTTAGCTATATATAAGACATAATGATATAATTTGTGAATTTATATATCATTTTTAATTATTATCGAAGTATTATAACGTGTTCCACAAAAACGTAATTTAATGCGTAATAATTTTGTTTATTACATTTTTTATATATAATAAAAACTAGTTATATTATATTTAATCATTCAAATCTTCTTTCATTATTATTGAATGCACATATCAATTTTGTAAATAAGACATTAAAGTCTTGATTAACAAATTAAATTATAATAAAAAAAATATTATTGAACGTGTTTTAAGATTAAATTCTAACGATGATTTCAAAATTAAATTTCAAAGAATTTTTTAATTCAATGCGTATGGTAAGTTGCCACGCACGCTACGCATATTCTCATTGTACACGGGTGTTCGAGTCCCACATGCGTTATTAGAATGTACCCTACGCGCCAATATAATCGATATATTTTCAATATATTAGTTTGGGTGAAAGCCTTATGTTTACACATGGAATGACATAAGAAAGGGCTCCAAACCCTGCGCTTCTGTATCGCGAGAAGCACTTCAAAAAGGGGTATACAAGTTGCTCTATCGGCGGATAGTAATTCCAACAGGCATTCACGGAGAGATATAGTTGGGCCTTTGCCTCAGATTCATCTCTGACGGGGAGTGGGTTGGGATGGGGGTAATTCACCGCAATTTTACTGAAGTTATATGCCGATGTTATAGACTGCCATAATTGATTTTGTTTGGTTAAAATATTTTGAATTTGTTTTAATATTTGAGATTTACATATTTATTTATTTATTAGACGCCAATCGGCTAAATACACTTATATTATATAGTAATGTAATGTAAATGTAATAATGTAATGCACCTATACATACACACGTACTTGCATCTATATGTAGACTCAAACACACTAGTTACGTTAACAAATTCTAATTAGTATTCTTTTTAACAATAAATGTACTATGGGAGGAATTAAAAAAGTTTAGTTTCGAGCACAGTTCGTTGACCACCATTGCTACTCTCTATTATGGGACCGTTTAGCATTTAGTTTTATGTGGTTTTGGCAGTCTGCACAATACGGTTTGTTCTTAGTCCTTGTCTCAGGCATATCCAATTATTTTTTTTAGTATTTCGGGGAATCAATTAAGACATTTACTGTCTTATGAAAAAAGATAAGATTAGTATTGGACACATAGTTTGCAAATTTATAGTTATAGTTGGGCATTTATGTCAGATTCATCTCTGACAGAGAGTGGGTTGAGGAGGTACACCACAATTTTACTAAAGTTATGTACTTATATTCTAGAGTTTTACTTGGTTGAAATATTTTAGATTTTACTTGGTTGAAATATTTTCAATTAATTTGAGTATTTGAAATTTGACTATAAATTTGGGCACATAATTCGCAAAATTATGGTTATGGTTGGGCATTTGTTGCAGATTTATCTCTGGTATAGAGTGGGTTTGGATGAAGGTAGTACACCTCAATTTTACTAAAGTTATACTCTATTCTAGATTACCGTAATTGATTTTATTCTGTAAAATATATTGGATTTATTTTAATATTTGTAATTCACCCATAATTTTAGAAATATAATTTGCAAAATTTTGCGTAATTACTTTCTCGAATCCAAGTTGTTTTTTGTATATATCCAAATGCTCACCTAATCAATATATAACACTTAACGGTAACCTTAAAGGTAACCATACTTTTTGCATGAAATCCGGGACGGATTATAATGTGTGGGAGAATTTTCTAGTTGAAATATATTTAAATAAATATTGGCAATCAAAACATTTTTAAAAGTCTGGGACAAATATTGCTTTTAGAAAAAAGCCGGGACGCAAGACGGAAAATCGGGACTGTCCCGGCCAATACGGGACGTATGATCACCTTATTATTCCATTACAAATTATTGAAGAGAATTTAATGAATCAAATGGTATTAGCAAAATGAAAAAGAACAATTTTTATTAGAAACGACAAAATCTGAATAATTACTAACAGATGTCGAAAAAAACTCAATCTGACATTTGGTGGTCCAAAATGATCATTACAAATCATTATTCATTCATATACATGTAGAAATATTGAAATATACACAAAGGAGGTAAACAGCTGAATAAGTAGACAAGTGAAGAGATAGGTAGACAAGTAGTCAATAGATAGGTAGACAGATACATTGACAGAAAGATATGTAGACATTTAGACAGGTAAAAAGGTAGACAAGTAGATAGGTAAAAAAGTAGACAAGTAGATAGGTAAAAAGTAGAGAAGTAGATAGGTAAAAAAGTAGACAAGTAGATAGGTAAAAGAGTAGAAAAGTAGACAAGAAAACAGGTAAACTGGTGGACATATTAGCAGATAAAAAAGTACACGGGTAGGTAATCAGATAGGTTGCTCACCTGTCACTTAGACAGGTAAGCAAGTAGACAGCTAGACACGTAGATCATAAATAATTCAAATATTTATTGATTCAATGGATTATTTACACATATCGGGATGTTCATGCAACTTGCCTTAAGTTATAATGATACTTACAACTATTTTTAATAATATTTTTAGCAAGAATAAATTATTTAATTGAGTTGAGTGTTTTGAATGATAATTGTAGTACATTTTTACTGTACATTTATTGTAGTATTATTGCTGGTTTTATGAGAAAGACAAAATCAAGATAAATACTAACACGTGTTTTATAAATGATTTGTGGCTGAAATATTGATAGTTATTCATATGCATAGCTAATCAAGTCGTTGATATAATTTGTGAAGTCTATGATTTTTTTTATTTTTATCACATTCGATATTCTATACTATATTATATAGAATAAAATATTTAATTGCTTCGAGCTTTTGAAATAATTTATATATTAAGCTCTTTCATTACGTCTAACTAAAACTATTTTATCAATGGCAATAAATATCATATTTTTATCGATATAATGGTAATAAATCTGACATTAAGCCCATCCACCATCAGCGTCTCTCAGCTTCGAGCCCGAGTGGGTTAGGGAGGATGAATACTGCTGCCACCTTAACTTCACCGACACTGATATTATACCCATAAATTACATTATATACTGAGTATTATGACACGATTCAGTAACATAGTTGTTAGAGAAAAGTGGTTTACATTTAGCTACCTACGTCTATAAAAATAATACTGTAGGAATTTACAAGAACATGAAAGATGACAGTCTGAACATTTAACACATTAAAGTTAATTAGAATAATGAGATTTTTGTTTAACAATAGATATGTACCTTCTGTAGTTTTAAGTACATGTGATTTCGTAATTTTGAGTGTTTGATATATAAATTTATAGCATATGGATTAACAAAATATCCAAGTTTGCTATTTTTATTTAAAAAAACCTTGATATATGTGAAATTCATGTAAGTTTTTTTTTGAAGTAAAACTTCTTCAGGCGCGTCTAGGGTGTAAATCCGTACAAATGCAACGGGAGTGCGTTACGGCAGATAAGAGTCGAGTGCCAATGATTCGTCATTCGCTCTCGATGATATCATTTCTATACAGGTGGATTGTGATTAGTCGTCGTGTATGTGAATAGATATCTGTCGTTGTATGCGTACCGGCATAGACGTTGTATGCATACCGATATCAACAAGAAAATCGGCATATTGATTTAATGAAAAATGCCTGAATTAGAAGAATATTTTACCCCGTCCATTGAAAATAACTAAATTAAACATTTGTTCTATGTAATAAACGTAAGTTTATTGATTAGAAATTATTTCTAAATTATTCGTAGTTTCTATAAATCTTTGAAGTTATTAAAATAGAAAATACTTTTAGGCAAGACGGGTATTACACACTGCTGTTCAGAGAATGAGATTATATCGCCAGCGAAAAAGTAAAAAAAATACAAGCAGTCAATGACTGAATGTTAATTTTAATTACATGAAGTTCTTCAAACACAATTACAAGATGAATGAAGTTGCAAAATATATATATAGAATAATCCACTTTGCGAACAAATATTAAAGAATTCATTAATAAGAATAAATTTCAATTAAAACTGAAAATCCTAAACACAATTTAATGCCGAGTTTATTATATAGCACTGTAATTGAATTTGCAATTGAAATAATTAAAAAGTAATACAATGAATTGGTCAAGCAAAATTAATTAAGTTAATAAATTTTTTACACAGAATAATATTTAAGTATATCTAGTGAAAACTGATATTTTACAATTTAAGAATTATTGCACTTAGCAGAACAAATTTAAATTTTTAGTTATGAGGGTGCTTTAAACGAATCTCTGTTTTCAAAATCGATCAAAATTGCTAATGATAACAAATCAAACATGATCTAAATTTTCGCAAAAGGAATAATCCGAGATTTTTATATATTTTAGATATAATTTTATATTTAATATTGAGTGTATTTAAATATTCCTTTATTATTCTTGATTTTTGTATTTTTCCAAATTATGTCATTCAAAAGTCAAATATATATATATATATAAACATATCTATATATTATAGTACTTTATACTTATTTTTGTATAATATGCTTTGTATACTATATACTATATGTACTATTTTTAATAATACTTGCCTATAGTTTTTCTGTAACCGGGTAAATAGATATTTGATCTTTACCTTGATTACCCTTGATTTTAGTACAAATCAATCAAAATAAAAAAATGTTGTTGTTTTATTTAATTATTATAATTATTTATTATCATAATGTTTAATAAATAAACTTGCATAAATATCTAGCACAACATTGGTTAATTGTAATTCAAATTCATTCATATAGGATCAGTACGAATACGTTTAACGGTTTAGTTTTAGTCATATTCTTATAATATTTAAGATTGTTAGTTTTAATCGTATTCGTATGATATGTGAAAGTGTTTATTTAACCCTTGCCTGGATTACCCTCAATTTTTGTAAAGAAAAGATTTTAATAAAAATCATAAATGTTGTAGTACATATTAATTGAATACATCAATTCCAGATTATGAAACAATAAAATTATTATATTTGTTCGAGCCTCACAAATTTTATTAATCCATCTCTCTCTACCTGATATAATATAATAATTTCCTACCCTACAGTAGGTACTAAGCTAGTTATAAGAGATTACTCATTCTGTACGTATCTCTTGACCCGATAACATCTAATACAATTTACTAAAATTAAATACATTACATTTCTACAAACAATTTCTGAACTAGTTATTATTTTCCATTCAGTTCTATGTTATTCAGGTCTGATATAGCCTTTTTGATAATTAATTATATCTAGTCCTTCGAGGTAATAAAGTGTCCGTGTGTAGTGAATTTTTAATTGACTTTTTTAATAAACATTGCGCCGGGCGTCTTCATTATTTTTGTATTAGCTTTGTTATAACATTGTTAGTCGTATTCGTATAACATTTAACAGGGTTGTATTAACCCTGGCCCTGTTTAGCCTTATTTTTTGTAAAGAAATGATTTTATGAAAAAACAAATGTAGATTCATATGAATACATCATTGATTATCATTTTCAATAACCTGCCCATATGTTCGCATAAATTCCCAAAGTCCCAATTCTTAATTTTAATTTAAATTCATCCACATATGATCAGTACCCACGAATACTATAACCGGGGTGCTCGTATATGCAAAACTATATATACCTTTTATGTCTGTACGCACACGTGCTCATTGTGCAAATGTGTGCAAATTTTTCGTACATGTGGGTTCCTCCACATACGCATATCAACATTTATTTCATCTTCAAATCCTAATGCTTCGGGTGTGTTGGTGGCCGCGGCCGGGAAAGACTAGCGCGGGGAGGGCGACTTGATTGAACGGCATCGATGGAATCGATGGGTGTGGGCGGGGGGTGGTTTTATGTATTCTCCGATCGGATATTGATCGAGGATTCGAGAAAAAACCACCCTTAAAAAAACTCTTCACCGAGTGTTAACGACTCTCCTAGCTCGCCCTCATCTCGTTATGTGCATGTGTGTAAAAGTTTAGACATGTGACCTTGTTATTATATCGTTTAATATATTTTTTTCATGCGTATATTCATTTCATTCTCTAATGGCTGTTTCGGATTCTTTAATAATAATTCTGAGGCTATCTACATGCACGGCGCCCTATTTTGTATTATTAATGCCCCGTCTTGGAAGAAAAAAATATACGCCATTATTATATACACATACATTACATACACATATTCGTATGGTACTAGTATGAATTTAATGACTTTTGTGTTTTTTTATTTATTGAGATATGATATTTGAGAATTTAAATGGAACAAAATGTCAAAGTTCATAGTGAAAGCCGTATATGTCACCATTGAGAAAAATATTTAAGGTCAATAATTGTTATGTGAAACTGCAACATTTTATTATGTTTTTTTGATATTATTTCATTTAATTCTTAAAAATATGAAATTAAATCATCTCATGGACTTATCCTCGGTTATGATACATATATGTTTATTGCTTACATTTTATACAATAATTTGTTTGTACACTTATATGCATAAGTGCATCTTAATCCTGTAAAATATAAATAGTAAAACTTACAGTATATATTTATTACTTCCCAACTTTAAGTTATTATAATCGTCCAAAAATCGAAATTAAATATTTTTGCATATCTTCACGTTTTGAAGTTTCTGAATATTCTGGCATACCTGAGTGCCTAAATAAGTGTGTCTATGTGTGAGTGTGTATGTAGGATACAATTTTGGTCCACGTTTTCGGGCGCATGGATCAACCGATTTGAATGGTTCAAACCAAATAGGAATTATTGATAGAGAAATGATGATTAATTTTTGGCAAAGGCAGGTCCAGCTGTTTCGGAGATACGAAGTTAACTGTGCAAAAAATGGCAGTTTTTGAGAGAAATAAGCATCCGATTCAAATGATTTAAAAAACTTTTTGCTCGTGTTGACGAAACGATTGTTTTTGGTAATAGAAAAACATATTTTTTTTAAAAAAAATTGTATATTCCAAAAATAATTCAGATTTTCAAAATTTTAATTCGGTACTGGAAGTTTCAGCAATTTGTCTCAAGGCTCTATGCTATACACCGCCAGTTATTAATTTATTTGAAAATGCACAAAATGAACACACTGAAAATCTGGCGCAATATTCTTGCTCACCTTGCCAGAAAAACTTGATAGTAATATGTGTTACAAGAAATACTGGCGTCGTGTACACCAGGTTAAACTTTTGGTTTTTACTGACACAAGTTATTCATTAAAGATCGTGAAATATATTTTACTTATAATTGAAGACATGCTAAAATCACTCAGAAACAAGTTTTATAATATTTGAATATTGGCTTGATTTTTTCGTAAACTTTGGAATCTGTGAATAATCTAGTCTTGCTCAGTTTAATTTTTGTTGAGAATTCCATATGACAAAAGAATGTTAATTTCACTGCTGTTACTTCGTAATAATAATTAATAAGAACTATTTTTAAATTTATTAAAATATTTTATTTGACTCTGCATTTAATACGAACATACATTTTCAAGTTTGCTTCTGAAATTATACGATTTACCTATAACCCAGCAATTTTTAACAAAATTATAAATTTATCATTATTATAATAATTGAAACTTTGCATATTGCTAGAGTGCGTGATTTTATTGACTATCCTAAAATATTATAAGTGACCTACGACAAGTGAACATTCGTTTTAATTTAATTCGTAACATGTATCTTTTCTTCGTGTTTAATAAAACTTTGCACACTAATAAGAATCATGATTTTGAGGAACATCGCACAATGGGCTTATAAAAAGTGGCCTAATGTTTTAAAATATTTAAAGTTTACATTAAATGGCAAAATTCCAGAATAATAAAGTCACAATTTCAAAAGTTACTAAATCTCAATTTATGATTGTCAATTATTTTGATAGAGGTCGGGCAGTTTTAGCAAGTTGTCTTAAAATAAAAGGCTACGTACACATAGTTCTAAAACATCTTAATAAGACTACAAGTAAATACAAAATACATGGTTTATGTATCAGATCATAATTAATTGGAAGATATATAATATGTATATTGATTTTATTAATCTATCTATTGATTGACTTTATGTACCTTAATTATTTGAATTCAAGCATGCTTGATAAGTCAACTACAAGTCGTATGCATACTCTACATGTAGGAAGCGATAAGCTTTTTATCTACGTGATCAAGATCATTAATCTAAAGTAGATTATCCTGACTTGAGGTTCTCTAGGGATTTGAATAACAATCGTCGTTGAGCTAAAAGATAAAAAGAAAGTACTTTAAACACTCTGATTATATTAACTTACACATTTGCACAACTACAAGGCCTCACTACACTACAATATAGAGAAGGTCAAATAATTATAACATCAGCTAATAAAATATTTGAAAATAAGACAGTAGGGCAGGGTTGTGCCAGAGTATGGCAGTGACATTTGTCATAACAGCTATACGGAGAATTTTAAATTGACAGAAGTAAGTTCTATTATTCGATTACTTTTTTATAATAAAGAATACTTATATATACTAATTATATTGCTTTAAGTTGAGCATCAATAGTTAATTACCAGAAATTAGTTTTTGCATAGATAATTTAGCGTTTATATAGTTATAACGATGTTTGTCTTCATAGTTGTGCTTTGGGTACGGTTGTGACATATTTTTTATGTATTTTTTGGTTAAAGGCTAATCAAGCGAAGACAAATCAAACTTAGAAAAAGCAAAAACGGCAGTACAAGAAAAAATGTTGATATCACCAATTAATTTATTTTTCATCCAGTTAACTATTAAATTAATGAAATTATCGTTGATTAAAAAAATGGTACAACGGTACTCAATCTACTCTACTCTAAAGGACTCTAAATTATCTACCTAGATCACTCTAGATTATCTACCTAGTATATGATAAAAATTTATAGATTAAAAGTAGTACTCTTTTCTTATATTCTTATTATATTCTTACTTTTTTTATATATTTTTTTTATTCAAAAATGCACGATTTCACACTGTTTAAAATAATTTAATGGTATTGTAAAGTAATTAAAAATTATTGTTTTAAAAATATTTGGTAATTATAAAATTAATTTAATCATATAGCTTATGTGTTCCAATAAATTAATTAATTTTGAACATTCTTCATTAATCGACACATTATTGATACTTACAATCCGTTGTAAAAGATTTTTTTAAACAGACAATTAGCAAAAATATATCATAATTTATAACAAACTTATCTTCTACAAATTAATCTTCAAAGTATAAATATAAGTGTATAATAAAACAAATTCTATATTAAAAAATAATATTTTAACCGTAATCCTTCAACTACTATCAAGACACTCACTGACATCTATGGTCTATTAGCAAGAATCACTACCTTTCATTTCCAGAATATTTTTTAAGATGTATTGATGATATATATATATATATATATATATATCTATATAGTGAGATTAACAAAATCATTTTGTATACATCTAAATTCTAAATTTTGTATACAAAATCATGAATAAAGTTCCAAAATTAACAAAGAGTAGCAAGTTCAGTTCTATAACGTAGTTTATCAAAAAAGATGATAAAAATAGTTATTCAGTGTAGACAAAGATAGTCGTCACAATAAAATAATTGTTAGTTAATATCCAATAGTCCAATTAGTTAATCGAATATTTTATAAAGATGTATAAAGATGAACTAAATATGTAGTTTTTTAAGAATGTCATATCATCAATGAATAAATATATACCTACTGTTAATTAAATTTCGTCGAGTGCACTGGAAGGAATCTCATATTAATGTTTTTGTTTCCGTATCCACGTCAATTATTGTTTTTGGCATAAATATTAAGTTATAAAAAGCTCCACCCGTAACCCACGAATCAGTGTATCGCGAAAGCTCAGGCAGCATAATCTCACAGCGTGCATTAACAATTCATGCTATTTGTATGAACTCTTTTCTCTTGGAGCTTCGTCTCTTGTTTCTTGCACGTCATGGGTTGTTAACCTTTTATTAATTAATCATCATGAATAATACTGGAGTAAGGTTTTTTCTTGTTCAAATTAAAGGCTATCAATAATGAATGATTATTAAAGTAACGTAAAGATTGCACTGTTGATGACTTTAAACTCTAAATAAATGTTTTTCATATTGATATTATGAATAAAGATCAAAATAATTCATTTTCATCAGTTATATTGATAAGAATAAAATAAAGCCAATAGTTTTTATGATAAAAATGTATAGAAATAACTTCTTCAACCTAACAGCTATAAAATAATTTACACCCTAGGTACTAAGTTAATTTTTATAATTCTATCAATGCTCTATAAAATCACTCCAGTGAATGATTTTCTTATTAAAGCTGCGACAGGTTTATAGGCTAAAATTTTTTGAGTCCTCTTATACCTGGTACATTGAGAACTAGTTTTATTGTTAACTCACTTGCATAATCCTTAATTTTTGACATGGGAGAGAAGGTACTGCTGAAATAATTTTTAGGCATTAACATTGAAAATGAATTTGTATAAGATTTATTGATGATTAATGTTTAAAATATCTAACTTTTATCCGACATTTAATAAAAATTTATAATGTCATCTTTGTGTACAAAATATTGCAAACCACTTGTTCGTGCAACTTTGTAGAACACATTTTGCAAAACAGTACTTTTCGAACTTGTTGTCGCATATGATATTCTTGTTACTGCATATGATATACTATATAATGAAGAATACAAATTGAAATTCCATAGTTTACCTAAAATTACTAATTACAAAGTTTAACTAAAAATTGTACAAAACTAATAAATTTTCAAGCTCGCTCCCTCCCTCTCTCTCTCTCCTTCTTTTTCTTCCTTTTCTCTCTTCCTTTCTCTCTCCCTATCCCTCTCCCTCTCCATTTCTCGCTCTCCTTTTCTTTTTCTCCTCTCTCTCTCCCTCTCTCTCTCTCTCTGCGTTCTTTTCAATTTTTTGTTTTTTTATATTCTACTGATGCAAAATAGACATTTTTTTTTTAAGATAAAAATAGTCTCATGCAGGGTTTATAGATTAATGCCATTTAAAATAGTAATTTAGTATATTTGAACACAGTTTTTTTTTTAAAATAATTGTATATGACAAAATAAGTTAACGTTGAATAACTAAACTTACAGACTGAGAAAAGGAGTAGATGCTATTATAGTAACCCGTATAAATCTTACGCCTTTTTACAAAAAATGTTTTATATGAGTATAATCATTAATATTTAGATTTTTGATAATTATATCCTGGTTAAACAAAAAAAAAAAAAAACAGAAAAATGCAGATATTTTTCTTTGAAAGTATATGATTTTTACTTTATATTGAGAATAATGGTTGTAATTGCTATCTATATTTTGAAAAATAAATTTATCATTTTGACTTGGTACAAAAATCTTTCGTTTATTTCTCATAACAAATTCTCTGTGTATTACGGAAGCGAGTCCAGGTTCGTCACCTCTGTCGTATTCTATATACTGGTGGCGCAGGAGCGCGAACTTGTTCATCAAATATGAATCTCATCCGAACTGAATGATTTATATCATAATGCATTTTAACTGAATCGCATATATACACCCAGGTATATAAACACAACTGAATACTCGCTCAGAACGAATCAATTTAAGTTTCATGATGAAATGTCTGTGTAAATTCTTTTGTTTCAAATTCTGCGGTATAAGGGTAAAAACTTTTAAAAGCAAGTTATATAAGAGCCGCCGCTTCGAAAGTATCTGTAATGGGTTATTTGTAATTCTCGACTGAATTGATTTCCTTTCTTTTATTTAAATTAAATTTTTATCAATGTCTGGTAGTGATTCAGCATTGCTCCATAATGGATTACCACTTAGATTGTAAAATGTAGCCGTCGTCGAAAACTTATTTCGGAAAGTAATATTTTATAAAAAACCTACTTCATTACTGTTATAATTTGTTACATATTAACTTCTTCATTCGAATCCAAATTTCTTTTTAATTTCATAAAAAAACTTAATAAAATTATTAAAGGATTGCTTAAAACCCATAAGGACAACTTGTGTTGATAAGATGCCAGAGCCATTATTTTTTGGCAAATTTTGTTTAGCACATTCTAAATGATGAGACAACCCCGAGATATAATTAGTAAACATCAGAACATACCGCATTTCGAATGGTATAGAGGTACATTATGAAGGATAGTCAGCCTTGAAGGGACATTGTATACAAAATGGGCATGTTGGAAAAACAACTCAATAGTTGTTTTCCCATTCGTTATAATATTAACAATATTTTCTTGATAATGATATGATCTTAACTATTTACTTATAAATAATTTATTATAAATAATTACTAAGTTATATAAATCTTTATCAGGAAAATTGATTACATAAATCCAGTGGCGCTTTTCTTTTCAACCAGTTATTAGAACTGTTAGGAGAGCCTAGATTGAATTGATCAATGGCTACTTGAAATGTTGGTTTATAATTTGACTTTAAATAATACCTAAGTGGATACAAAAAAATGATTATACAGTTTTTATAAAAACTTTTCTACGTTGAATTTAAATTTTAGTTATTATTATAATGCAGTGAATCATTATGCTTCTATATATTTAAATTTGGCGAACTATGTGTTTGCATGCATTAGTAGCATTCCCCTATATATCTACGTCTTTGGCGTCTACACCATATTTTAATGGAGGGCGTTTGGGGATCACTTTAAGAGTCTATATACTCGATGTAATCAGTGTTGATCGACTATAAAGTATATATCAATCATTGAATGGATTTTCTAAGCTGGATCAAGATTTTGATTAAGGGAACCAATATATTTTACATCTTACATAATTGTATGAGCAATTTTTGCAGTAAGTGCATTGTTGAGGGTCAATAATTTTTTAAGACCTGTGAAAAGGCACATTTGCTCAAAACTATAATATAACTATATTACTATTAGACATCCTCATATCAACCATAAGTGATATTCATTTTATATCAACCATCAGTGATATTAATTTTTACTTCAAAATATAAATCCAAAATATATTTTTAGGTGAACATAAACTTTCCTGGGATATCAGCATCTAATTGCATACTGTTTGAGCAATAGTATATAAAATCCAATAATAAAGATCTATTAAAAATGAGATTAAAACAAAGTCCAACAAATGGTAAGCAAAATTGTTAACATATTTTTATTTAATAATTATAACACAATTATAAAAGAAATATTTTCCAACGCCCAATGCTCAAAATAGTACCATAAAAAATTTGTTGGTGATAAATCTCGACTTGAGGATGAGCAGAAACTCGTTAAAAATGTTGCAAATATTTTTGACTTATTTTGGTCTCATTTATTGCCATTGTAGTTTTAAGATTTTATAGTTGTGGATGATAAAATATATTTATGCCTAATTTTGGCTTTTATATAATTTAATTCAAATGCTATCATATATTCCTATCATTTATTTGAATTTAGATTTATCTATTCCTCGAGTGCAAACGAAAACATGGGAAGTTTGTGATTATTATCAATCTTCTTTTCTTCATGTGCCAGCATCAACCCCCATCCGGGGTTGTTACCTCTGTTTCAAATGATCAAAGTGTATATACTTCACTTCTTTTAAAACAGGTACCCCTGATGTAGAGGGTGCGCAGCTCGATTTATTTATGATTACCATTCGTTCTCACTGTGTGAATGTTATATTTTATTTACTTACCACAACTTCTTATTTTTTATACATCTCTATATTTTTGGTAACAGCTATGTACTCGTCACAGTAAATTTATTATCAAATGTTATAGGGTAAATATTTGCATTGTGATGGGGTACGAGGTTAGATGATGGAGTGGTATGATTATTGAAGAATAGTCATTAATAATTCAAATTCATGTGCGATTTAAAATGATGTTTGGGATTGCCAAAATAATCTAAACTAAAATATATATTTTTGGAAGCCCGAAATGCCCAGCACTGCAAATTTAGTGACAATTCTAAACTATTTTTGAACGAGTTTATTAGAGAGCATATGCAACGACCATTTTTTAGAATTTTTTTTACTATAATATAATTGATATTTAAAATATGAGCGTAACATTTTTTCTGGGGGAGTCTTGAAATTTTTCACACAAGACCATCAAATGGCAATCCTACTTCGCATTAAAAAATGTTATGTCGTGTATTACTGATTTGCGTCAATCACATCAACACGCTATGATTTCATGAGCTTATTATGGTGTTTGAAAATGATTATTTATGCAACATTAGCTTAAAATGACTTATAAGTTAAATGGTCTGTGTTATCCGTATATATGTACGGTGGTGATGCGTCTCAATGGATAGGCATGAAGAAATACAAAGTACACAGAAACAGAATTGTAAACGAATTATCTCTTCTGGAAAAATTATGTTCGGGAGAGGAATGTGGAATAGAGTAAATATAATGGAATCTGTCACTTGCGGTAAGCTGGTAACGTTATTGTATAATTAGCATACGACAGTCCAATTAAGGCTGGATTACAAGATCAAATGACTAGACCATGTAATTACCTTTGTATCGATCAAGTCAGCCTTGACACCCGAAGATAATAAATTATTATGTCATGACATATAAATATTTTTTGTATACAATATTTTCTGAACATATTAATAAACTACAAATGTGGTTTGCCAAATGGAAGATTTGCATGAATGAAACCAAATCAGCTCATATCACATTTACTCTGAGAGAGGGTACTTGTCCTCCAATTTATTTAAATAACGTCCAGATTCCGAAACAGAAGTGAAATATCTTGGTCTCCATTTAGATAGGAGACTTACTTGGAAAAGCTACATAAAAAACAAAAAAGTAGCAGATAATGATCAAAATGAAAAAATTTGATTGACTAGTGCGTAAAAAGTCTAAGCTCTCTGGTGAAAATAAGTTAAGGTATAAAAAATCAAATATAGCTATAATGCAGAGAACTCAGTCAAAAATTTTACGTACAATTCTTAATTCTCCGTGGTACGTAACAAATGAAACCATTCACAGCGACCTCAACATGAAAACGGTGCAATTAACGTTTAAAGAAGTTAAGGAAAAATATAAGCGCAAACTGGACTCACATTCGAACCCATCAATAGTTGACATTTCTAAACCTTATGGCATAAGGAGATTTAAACGACAATGGCCTTTAGACTTAGTCTTAGATTACGTCTAAAATAATATCATCATATTAATTGTTAAACTGAGAAGATCTCATTGGAGCTCTTCTTAGGCATCGCTCTTAAATATTGTCATTTTAGCTCATAAGAATCTTTATGTATTTCTGATTGCTAAATAAAACGAGTTAAAAAAAAACAAAAAAATATTTTCTAGTCTATTTTTATGCACTTGCAAAGAATTTATTATAAATTAATACACTTCCACATGGTAATTCCACGATGGTAACTATCGATAATGAAACGCAAATATCAATTAAGTGTTGATAAAAATCAAAACATGTACACAATGGTGCAACGAATGAATTATTAACGCCAACTAATACTCAAATAGATGGGTTATTGCGGCATTAATATTGGATGGCATTTACTAACGTATATATTAGCCCTAGTTTTCTGCTGCTTCAGACAATAATTATCTCAGACCGCCGGTCTTTGACCGGTTTACATATTCAGTACGCCAGAGCCTCAGACAGTGATCTAGACAGCAGAGGTACTCTTCACACCAAAAATAGAGGACATAGCCATATCTACAACTCTCTTACACCTTTCAGGTTCGTTCTTTTTCCAATTAAATACAACGTGTTTCCGATCATCTTCGAATAGTTTTGACGTCAATACTGAACGCGGAGTGATTTGGCGATTAAGTCAGCCTTGACATCTAAGGATTTCGACCCTTATTTGAAATATTTTCAAAATAGTTGTACATTTTGATTTCCGTGGCAGAGTTTGAAAAGCGCTGCGTGAGAACGTTGTCGTCCAATTATCGAATCAATTATTGAATTCTGTGAACTCGTATGTGATACTCATGTGGGGTATTACAATGCCATATATTATTGTATCAGCATCTCACATACGCTCAGCTCGGAGCTTTTCGACGGAGCCCGCGCCTTGTGGATTTCCATTCCGGGAATAAGGATAACACTAGAGCAATACCCGTGGATTCTTATTTGATTCAGATAGGGTTTTAAAAAGTGGGAATTATATTGGATCCCATCCATCCATTCTGTCTCTCGAACCCGCCGGGCGAGCGAACTCGGCTCTAAACACACGGCGCTTCGCGGTGGGCCGCGGCGGGCCGACTCGGGGCGCGCTTAGAGAATTTTTGCTCTCCGTTCTTGTCACACTGGAGCAACTCCCCGTAACGAACAAACGAGAACGCATATTCTATGCAAGGCTGTTCCAGATTCTTAGATCGCCCAGAAAGAATCTGAATGTCTCTGAAACATCTCGAAATAACTCGAGATTTCATTCCGATCGGTTAAATTCGCGCGCGAAAAAAATCTTCGGATGTGTGCGAATTTGCACGTGTATGTATGTGACATGTGTGGTATTGATTTTATTGTCACATGCGACACCTCACCCACCCCACATGCCGATATGTTAAACAGAGCGCGGGTGCTCTCGTTTATTGTCAGGAAGAAAAGGCATATGAGCTTTTTTATTCAACGAACAAAGAGAAAAGAAGACAATGTTTATCCAGGAAGTTTTCCTTGTTATTATATGAGTTTTATATAAAAATGTAAAAAAGTATCTTCCTTTATCTATAATATAAATAGTACCTACTTCATTGTTACTTTACAGTCTTCATGATAAATATAATATCATGCATGCATGCACGCCAACATGTGATGGTTAAAATAAATTACGCAGGATTCAAGAAAGCTAATTCAACCATTTTTTTAATTATTGTTGTTGATGTGAGTTTAAAATTAGAATATATGGATAATATCCATGATATATATGAATCAAAAATCGTATTTTCTGCGTAGTATAAGATTTGATGCACCTGGAAAGCACACCGTGTATGCAACACAAGTTACAGCAGTGTGAGATTTACAAAAGGTGTTTTTATAATTCGAACGCTAATAACATAGTATAATAGTTTCTAATCGCCAATAGGCATGCTTTAAATAAATAAGTATATTTTTTGTATATCAACTGCACAGTACTAGGAATTTATTACCGTGATAGAAAAGAACAAAATAGCATTAGTCTTGAGGTGAGAAATTTAGGATTATGTTAGGCTTTAGATTAAGTTATCATTGGATCCAACTTGGAGCCAAAAGCGATATAATTTTGGCGATTGTGTTGGTATAAATAACATTTTTCATGAGTTAAGAAACCAATTAAGCTAGTAGTATATGCTATATGTAACTTTGAAAATATTCAGTTCTTCTTTTGTTACGAATAAATTCAAATAAATTGAGTTAATAAGTGATAATAAAATGAAAAAAATCTATGATATGATTGTATCTACATAATACCTACTTACTGTTATATAAATTAATTTTTATTTAATTAATAATGGGAAATTCATTAATTATTATAATTAAAATATTAAAATATTAAAATATCTATGGTAGCAAAACAAGTTACTATATATATGTATGCATAAAGTGGCAAATTTTTATTTTTGGATTGCAAAGACTCATCTCATGAACTGTGCAATATATTCATAGAGGAATCATATACTTCAAACTAAATTAAATTGTATCTAAGAACAGCAGTGTTTTTATGACCTGTTCAGTCGATAAAAAATGTACTTTTATAAATTGTTTACAAATAAAAACAATTGTTCAATCGGATCAAATGCTCAAATGTTATATGCGTACCGAAATATTTCTTAGACAAGACAGATATTACAGCTGTTTAAAGAATGAGATTATATCGCCAGCAAAAAAATGAAAAAATACAAGTAGTCAATGAATGTATGTTAATTTTAATTACGTTACTTCAAACACAATTACATGATGAGTGAAGTTGCGAAAACAATCTTTGTTTAGGCGTTGTTTAACGTAATCCACTGTGTGAACGAATATTATAAAATTTATTAATTAGCAACTTTATTTCTCTAATGAATTTCTAAATGCTAATTACAATGACAAATAGATCATGTCATATTTGAAGTATGACTTTAATTACATTATTTTTTTAAATATTAAACATATTTTTATTGCTATTATAAATATATAATTTATAATTTATCATTATATAAATGTGTATAATGGTTGACACTAATAAATGTGTGCATCACGAGTGTTACCATATTACTGATAAACATTATTCAAAATTGTTATATGATGTATTTATTTTCACTTAAATGCCATCTTGTATAGTAGCAAATAAGTTTTACTTCGATCGCGTGTGAACCTTACGCGCACTTTTTTTTTTCAATATTTCAAGATAGGTTAGGTTAGCAAAATGAAAAATCATCAAACCATCAAATCATATAACCGAAATAATTGAATTAGCATTTTATGTTACACGGATTTATACATCTATAAATATACAACAATGATATATACAGTATATTTCCATTAAGACAATTTTCTAGAGACCTGAACAGAAATACGTTTTATGCGAGATAATGTATTATGTGGGAGTGATAATTTGTTTGAACAATGATCGTTTTAAAGGAGTTCAATTGTATATATTCAACAATATAAAACAAAAATAATATAAAGAAAACAAGTTAAGTCAGCAATGCATTCTTTACAAAATTGTCAAAATCCACTGAATCCAAAATCTTTTCTGGTCACTACTCTCATGCGATTACTTGCATGTAATATCAAAGATCGATTGAGTCCCTCTTTGTGCTGGTTCGCTATTTCCCACTTCGTAACAATAAGTGTAACATTATCGCATTACGTAATATCGGCTAGCTGGGTCAGGGCCTGAGAGAATCGCCTTTATTCAGATGCAATCCCAGCAACGGGTGAATATTGAAGTATTTCTAACTGGTTTCATATCAGATTCGCTCGCACGCACACAGGGACATAGACAGAAGAAGGGTTCAAGGGATTTTACATATTGGCGCGGATCAAGGGTCCGCCTGTCCTCTCACCCTCTAACCCTTCATGCAAAACGAGGAAACTATGCGAAATCCGAAGATAAGTATTCCCCGACAACAAAAAATAAAATACATTATGAAATACCAGAAATGGATAATGTTTGACCTCCGTGAAATAATGCAGTTTTTGCATGGTGGTGGGTATCGTCTTCTCTTCAAAACTTTGCAGACATTGTGGATAAGAATATGTATGAACGTAGTAGCTTCATGCTTCAGAATTTTGCATTATGTTTTTGGAATTAATAAATCTTACTAATCTATTTATGATAGAATTTTTATTATATTATGTATATTAGTAAAATTTAATGAACAAAAATGTTATTGAAATATGAATATTGATATTAAAGCACATACGACTTGCAAAAAACATGGTGTAAAGTTTAATCTCATTTATAATTTATTTATTTATTTATTTATTCATAAGCAAGCCGCAATCAATAATAATAGATATTATTTCAGGCTCTTGTCAAGCTTTTTCATAATTAATATTAAAAGGACAGTAATTTTATAATAATCATAGTAGCTGCACGGATTTCGCTTCTGAAAAAAAGAGCTGAATTTGATATGATCAGGAACGATCTAGTTTTGATAGAAACTAAATGCGACAAGGAATTTACCTTTTAACTAGTTGCAAATCTTTGCTCAAATAACTTGCTTTAAAGGCGTACAATTTTAAATAAGTTTTGTTATTCAATCTATATTTAAAGTTTATTATTAATATATTTAATGCATCGTTGAAATAACAAAGGACGTCCTAAATTGAAAAATAGACCTTAGATTTCTTTAAAAAATAAAAATCTTATTTAAAACATAACAAAGGGCAAAAAAAGCAATTGCATTAGTCGACTTCGCCACCACGATATAAACGGGGCATACTATGAACTTTGCAATGAGTTTTTTTTTCGTTGTCAGTCTTTTTGTCTTTTGAACACGGTTGTTTAGTTTACGATACCTGAAAATAATTTTTAAGTATCTCGTTTAATTGTTTTTAAGATGTATTGTTATTTTCAAGTTATATTCAACAGTTTTATTTCTATAACCTCTAGAATAACTTACATGTGGCTGGGGTAAAAAAGACCACATAAACTTTTATACTGGCGAAGTGTGAATCATAAAAAACTTGTAAATAAAAATGTAAATTGATCAATTTTACAATAGATCAATTAATAGTTATTTCAACTATGATGATTAGTTCTTCTGACTATGAAGGGGCATAAAAAATGTGCTCATAAAATCTGTATTATATATAAATGTATGAAGTTGTATTCACTTTATTTGTAATAATTGAAATTTCAAAAAATAAAAAATGCTTCAGATTATAATAAATTCGATAGAAATACCTACCAAAGCAAGATTTATGAGAGAAGTAAAAGTTTTTAAATTTTTTTCGTATATTATGTTTAAAAATACATAATTAGTTTATGAATTTTAATTTTGATGTTCAGTAATAATTAAAATGCAACGCATTGATTGAATTGTTCTTGTAACGGTTATGTTGGTTCTTTTTGCCACCTAATGACGTTTTTTTTAACCCGTCCATGGTGTAAAAAGACCAGCTTACAAATAGTTTACAATAACGAATTAGCTGGGAATTTCACTGAGCACAAATAATTGTTTGTGGAATATGTCTTTTTTTTAAGTAGATGGATTGGTTTTCACAGTATTATTGTTAAAACACAAATTGAACCTTTGCTTCAAATGCGCCAATTGTAAGTGATATTGATATTATAATTTTGTTTGATAATTTAAACCAATGTTTAATTATTAGCAACAAATATTTCTGATCTATTCAAAGACATTTATTCCATCATTATAGGAGGCTTTAAAACTTGGCGTCAATTGTAGGTATATTTATGCCCTTCAAATTAAATTTACAGGTTTGATTTTCTACATCAGATTTACCTCGTTTACGCTGTTCGCCGATTGATTTAGAACAGTGCAATTTAAGTAATTTCATCAGGCCAGAATAAATTCTTATTTGATCCCGACTTGTTATTCTTATTTATTCAGTTCGCAAATAAACACATGTACGCCGCTTCGTCTGGTGTATATAAATTTTGAGCAAAACATCACATATGCATGTCGATGCATTCTGCTCTATGTTAGTGTGTAAGTGTGTGTCTATGCAAATTACACGTACTACAAATATATGAACGTATGGCGGAGTGTCTTCGACATTCTCAATAGAATCAATAAAATACGAGCCATATACATACAGGCAAAGACTTAGAAATGTATTCTATTCCGGTGTGCCGGAATACGTAACTGGGCTCACTGGAATAAAGGCAGGTAGATATTCCTACTATTCCTAGTTCCCTCTTATGCGTACCTATATCCGCACTTGATTGACACAATTTATTGTATATTTGCTATCGGCGGATTGAAGCCACTTCAAGGGTAAACCTCGTTCTTTATAGTTTTCTTTCGAAATAATTGGGAGTGAATTCATTCAAAATGATTGTACAGTAGAATAAATACAAACTAGGGAGAAGTATATCATTATTTAACTTCCTGATTAGATAAAATGTTAAGTTGGCAAAAGGTTTGATTTAAACTTATGGGCCGATTCTGCCGTAAAATATACCAATGTTATGGCAGTGCTGTGTTACTTTCTAGTTTTCATACAAAATACTACTAAATACTGTCAAAATGTCATGTATTTGCTGTGGAATCAGGCGTTTTACACATAAAATTATATTAGATACGTAACTTCCAATATATATTATCAAGCCATATCTCAAAGATCCAGTTATGATAACATCATTTTTTGACATTTGTGTGTTTTTTAGGTTAGTTCATCTATCAAAAACGCCTGACTGCATAGAAACCAGACAGGATTTTGACTGTTTTGATTACCACTTTATATGAAAAATGCTACATAACATAGCCTATAACATTGGTCTTTTAACGGCAGAATCGGCCTCTTGAATATGCTTCCTTAAATTTTTAATTTACCATAATATAAGCATACTATTAACCAATGGTAAAAGCAATTTTAAACTCGATGCCATTATTTTTATTTTTTAGGTTTTTGTCGTATTAATTTATTAACTTTATAAGGTTAATTTTAGTTTTTAGTTTTAGTTTTTTTTCAGCAAGAGGTTCTAAGTAATTTTGAATTGTTTGACGACAAAATTAGAAACATGTATGATGAGCGTCATCCGAAATTTGCCATTTTGCCAATTTGCTCAAAAACGTCAATAAAAAACGATAAATACACGCGTTGGTCGAGCCAGTTCTACGAAATTATCAAAAAAAAAAAATTCGAAAATTTAATATTACGTCTAAAGATCAGTTCTGAATGGTTACAGGAAGTTTTAGCAAAGATCGAATTTAGCCGTTTCTTCGTAATGATTGTTCAATACTTTTTTTTACGATTTTAATTGAACTTGTACGATGATAAAATTTTTAATTAATGTACTCAGTGCAAGCCGTAATAATATATAATTATAAAATTAAATTTTTAATCAACTACAATTGAGAGAAAACTTTGCATCACCTATATAAAAGTACATTGAGTAATAGTATTTTAATAATCACAATTTGAAATGTGCATTTAAATACTATAGACTTTTTAACAAATATATTTTGGGTATTGTCATATAAAAATTAAGATAAAATTGCTTCTTTATTTTATACTGCTAATCATTGATTAATCTTGAATTTTTATGATTGATAATATATAATTTGACATTTTAATTTATATTTTATACGATAAATTCTTACGTCTTTTTATTTGTTTGTTTGACTTCTATTTTAAATGATTACCGCATTCGTAAAGATTTAATATTTTTCCAAATTTGTAAATATGAGTAAAAAAAGGATTAAAATATATTTGTACTACAACAATCATTCAGGATATAAAAACTATAACATAGGTGTTATAAAAGCAATATTCTTAAAAATTAATGCACAATCCTTGAACGATATGAAAATTTAAATTTTATTGGAATCAAATAAAAAAATATTAATCATTACATACTTTATATTATTAATATGAGTATGTGAATAAATGATTACTAACTTTGATATTCTAATCAAGTTATGTTCTTACATACTAGTCGATATCTTTGTCGAATTTATATTACTGCTTCCTCCAAATTGAAAAATTATTATTTATACTAAATACATATATATATATATATATATATATATATATATATATAACTTCACTCATTTATCAATGTCATATATTTGCTCTTTATTAAAGAATATTTATTTATATCTGGTCGTCATTTAATCCCCAGTTCTTTAAATATAATATCTAACGTCATATAAAAATTCTGCGAAACGTGAATGGGGGTTATTTCAAGATTTTATATTTATATTTAAGTAATATTAAGATTATATGTTCTTAAATATGTATTCTGTGTCTATTTTTGTACCAAATAAAGCTAAAATTTTATCAAATAACGTAATAAATTTTACAATGAGAATATGTATTCTGAAATCATGAACTTACATTTCTTTACATGAAGAGACATTTTCCTTATGATTGCACTCGACGATGGTTAAGATTAATAATAATTAAAATAATATTTTATGAAAAGTTATTGGAACTTTTTGGTTAGATTAGATCATCAAATCTATCACCATGACAGTTTCATCAAAATCGTTGATAAAAATAATCAATTACTAAAAAAGTAACTCGTAACGTCGGGAAAACCTAAAATTATCAAGTCATATTGGAAATGTAAGTCTGGAGAAAAAAACTTCTTTGGCAAGTTACAAACTTACAAATAATTTAATTATCTAAACCATAATTGATAGTAAAATCGATTATTTCTGTTTCTATATTTAAGAAATAACTGACGAGCTTACTTAAATATCAATTTTTCTATGGTAAATTAATTAATTATATTTTATTTTAGGTGTCCATATTATAAATTTACATACGAACTCAGTAATACACAATCATAAAATAAGGCTAATAGGTTGTGCAAATATATTAAACTAATAGTATACATAGTTCGCCTACGCACATACAGAAATTTTATACATACGTACCTATATATAATTTTTTCGTCGGTGAGATATGGAATTCAATCCACGTTTCTTGGCGTCGACAAAACACTCCAGGCGCCACCTGTGGGGGTTGCTTAGGTGTTAGAATTCAGGGAGGGTTGGGGTAGCCTGGAGTGGGTGCTGAACTAGAGAATAGTGTGAGGGTGAGTTCTTTCTACGAAGATGTCGCATATAAAATTGCTGTTGCTACATAAAAATACCATGTATATACATATTGTTTTGTTATCTGAATTGAATAAAACGGATATCTGCATTGATGCGTACTTGAAAAATTTTAGTATTAAAAAAAATTATTATTCAAATTTATATATCTAAGTTTTTTTTTTAGAACTGAATCTAATCTTCAGTGCAAAAATACTTAATGAAAAACTAAATACCCACAATTTTTGATTATCTAATTTTCAGTGTTTACTACCTGTATGTATTTAAAATTATAATGATATTTATTATCTTTTATTCACTTCCCGTTGGGTAAGTTTTTGTAATGGGCCGAAAATCGAAATTGAAAATTTTTACATTTCTCGACGTTTTGAAAATTTCTGAACATTTTGGCATACCTCAGAAAAAATGGATGTGTGTGTGTATGTGTGTGTGTGTATGTATGTATGGATACAATTTTTCGTCCACGTTTTCGGGTGCACGGATCAACCGATTTGAATGGTTCAATAAACATTCGATTTCTATTGATAGGGAGATGTGCTGATCAGTTTTTGGCAAAGGCAGGTACAGCAGTTAGGGAGATAAAGAGCAAAGAGTGCAAAAAATATAAATCGAGTTTTTGAGATAACGGAGCATCCGATTTCAATGATCTAAAAAACATTCAATTAGTAATGATTGGGAGAAGTGGTTATTTTTGGAGAAGGTAGGCCTAGCCATTTCGGAGATACAGAGCTAAATGTGCAAAAAATGGCAGTTTTTGAGAGAACTAAGCGTCCGATTTGAATGAGTCAAAAAACTTTCTGCTTGTTTTAACAAAATAATTGATTTTGGAGAAAAACAAAATTTGTTAAAAAAATTTCGAAATTCGAAAATAATTCAGATTTTAATCGTAATTCTAACTAAAGTTCTAATGTACTTTAAACAAATATGTTTAACTTTGCAATTCAGTTTATATAATTCTTATAAATATTAGACAAAGTTACAATATAATATATTTGAAAACATTCAATATTTCTCGAACATTTCGTTACGGTACGGGAAGTTCCAGCAATTTGCCTTAAGGCACGATGCCATACACACCACTAGTTTTAAATTTTGATATTACTCAATAATTATTTATTTCATATAATATATAATATTTACTATATCAAGCTGAAGTAAAAAAAGCTGTGAAACATCAACATCAATTCTTCCATTTGTGAAAACCTTCATATGATATTGTATGTGACAAAGAAATACGGGCAGCAATGATCAAAAACCTCTTAATTTCCTAGGGCTTTTCAAAAAGTTTTCAATTAGTTAAAATATTTCTGTAGCGGCATTCAGAATTATATAGAAAAATATTTCAATCCTAAGAAAGCTTCTATTAATGGATGGCAGACCATAAATACAGATTTTTTTCCAAAAGATTACTGGTATGAAATTATTTTCTCTTTATATTCATTTTTTTATTTTTATAGGTTAAGTAATAATAATTTTATAGGTTTTTGTTAATTACACACAAAATTATTGAAATCGATTACGTTATTCAACATGAATTTAAAATAGGTTCGTCCATTTACTGATATAAGGTATAGCAACTTTTATTAAAAATATTTTGTTTTGTTATTATATATATTTCATCAATATCGCAATTCAATAGAAAAATATTATGATTGTTGAAATAGAATACGTTTTTCTGAATGAATTTAGAATATATTTTTCTGAATTTTCTTAGATAAGCTACAGAATTTATATTAACTTAATTATTAACTTAAACAACTAGGGTAAAGTGGGGTTTAAAAGTCCGCAGGTACTGATAAGATCTACCACCAATATCTAGAAAGCAATTAAAGTTAATTTTTTTTAAATATTTGAAAGTAGGGGAAAAATCATGCAAAACCAGCCATCACGTTGATTATTACGACGTTGCTATCGGGAGATAAACGGTAATTTAGGAAAATTTATAACAAAAGTATTTTCTTTGATTATTAGTTTTCTTAGTTGTACGCACTGTTGTTTAGTTTACGAGACTTTCATATTTTTTAAGTATATGTAATTTAATTTTTTTAAGATGTATTGTTAATATTAAGTTAGATTCATCCGTTTTTTTAACATAACCTATATGAAAGCTTACATGTGGGTGAGGTAAAAAGGATCAACTGAACCTTTACCTTGGCAAAAGTATAAACTATAAAAAATAGTAAATAAAAAAATAAATTAGGTTACAAAGGCAATTTTACAAGATATATATTACATAAATAGTTATTCCAACTCTGCTGATAATTATATCAGACGAAATACCAGATCAAGGTTATATACAGTGTTATCTTAGTGACAAATGTACCCATGAAATTTACATTTCGCCTTGATTGAATGACGTAGCTATTATTTTGTAAAATTCCTTTAAAATTAATTAGGTTCCATTTACCCTTGCTATGGGATAAATAGGATCAGATGACAATTTTTTGTGAAACAGCAAAAAAACTATTTTTACTATGATGAATTAGCTAGGAGTTTTACTGAATATAATCAGATAGTTGTATGTTTCATATGTGTTATTTATTGTAATATAATTAGTTTGGTTCTTACAATATAATTGCTCAAATAAGTCTTATGCTATTTTGAACCAATTTATTAGAAATTAAATACAAGACACGTTTCCATAGTTTGGCAATAGTATTCTTTTTGGAAAGAACCGATTCGTCCGATTTGTCCAATTAACAAAGGTTCCTTTACTTCAATTTGTTTCGAACAAATCGTGAATAAAGCAAATTTATACGAAGATCAAAAATTAAAATATTTATTTATTCCGCCAAAAAAAATCTAATGGTGTACATAAGCTTAGAATGAGAAGTACCCCAACGTGATAGTTTTCCTTATTGGAACAATCGAGATTTTGTATTTGATTATTTTTATGAGGTAGACATAATCATATAATTAGTATTCGTCGAATTAACAAAGGTTGCTTTACTCCAATATGCTTCGAACAAATCATGAATAAAGCAAATCATACGATGATCAAAAATTAAATAATTTATTTGTTCAACAAAAAAATCTCTTGGTGTACATGGACTAGAGAATAATGAAGTACCAACATGATGCATGAACGCAAAACAAACCACTTACGTTCCATGCGTTCATTCTTTCCGTGGAAAATTAATGAAACGGTAAAAAGATTAGGCAATCAATTTATCAAAATCTTTCTCCCATAATCAAAAATTCCAGAGCGTTCGTCGGCGCGTCAGTCATCACACACGCCAGTGAGCGCAATGTGGATCGCGGGGCCGCTATTCTAGGTATATGTGTGCCTTGGGAACATCTCGCGTTTTTCTCCGAAAGAGAAAAAATTAAATTATATTCCCGTAGGTGTCCCGCGTCCGCCATTTTTATTCCTGTATATCCGTCTTTCTTTCGAAGAGATCGGACTCGGTTCTCTTGCTTTTTCCTATTGCTGGAAGTGTCAAAGGGTGCATATGATAGTTCAGTGTTCGCACACATGTGGGCCATAGGAATACGTACGGTTACAGGCATACCTGCTGCTTAGTCTTCGTGCCAATTTAAATATGAAAACAAAAGGTTTTGGGACGGCGTTCCAAATCCCCGATGATGAGATAAAGACATGTCAAATATGAATTTATTTATTTATTCATAAGCAAGCTGTAATCAATAATAATAAATATAATTTCAGGCTCTTGTCAGGTTTATCCATAATTATTACTTAAATAGAGTTATTTTAAAATATTTATATTTATTCAATAACTGCATTAAGTTTGCTTCTGAAATGAAAAGAGCTAAAAAAGCATTCAAATATTAAATACAATGTTTGTAACCAAGTCCATCATAATAAAGTCTAATAAATCTTTAGTCAGGCCCAAAATTCAAGTACAAATTTGAAAGTTTTAGATTAGTTAGATTTAAAACCGTTAAATGTAAGCCAATAAAATTAAGTTAATATTATAGCAATGAAAAACTAGCAAAATTAAATTTTACTTAAATCAGAATATTTAATTGCGGAATAGATATTTTGAAACTGAAAATCATAAAATTTATTTCAAGCACTTTCACATAGAGTAGTGCGGGTCGCAATGACTTGACTTCAAGTAACCAACCAAGTCCAACTTGACTTCAAGTAATTATACTGTCTAATCTAAACCAACTCATCTGCATTACAATACATAACATGTATCAAACAAACAACTATAGAACACAGTAAAATTCTTAGTTATTTCCTAAATTATAAAAGTATGTTTTCTATTATTTTTCTAAAATTTGTCATCTGTCTCTTTTTACCTCATAGACAGCCATCGGCCACACAGACCAAATGTCCAATTTTCAATTTTAAAGGAATTTTACGAAATAATAGTTACATTATTCAACCAACGCAAAATATAAATTTTATGCTCACATTTTTGATCATATATTCATCAGCAAAATAACTGTTAATTGATATATCTATTGTAAGCTTGTCTTTTTAACTTTCATTTTGCTTACTGTTTTTTTGTTGTTTAAACCTTTGCTAGGATCAGTTGGGCTTTTTTTACCCCCTCCAGGTGTAAACTTTTATAAAGGTTATATAAAATATCTTTTGGATCTAATTTGAAAAAGACAATTCAATGTATAAACCAACTAATCATGTATACCTAAAAATTATATCAAGGTCTCAAAAAACATGACAACGAAGTAAACTCTTTTTATTTTAGATTTTCAAACATGGCCGTTTATTTCCTGATAGCAACTTTACTTGATTTGGAGTTACACATCTTTTGTTCTCTACTTCCAAATATTGTTAAAAAAAATATTACTTTTTCTGTTTTTTGAGCTGCTCTGTACCATATTCTTTAAAATATTTACTGAGAATATTTAATTTTGATAGATCATTCTAGTATTGAACTGCTACTTAGAATAATAGTAAAAAGTAAATGGCATATTGTGTTAATAAGGTAAGTTGCAAAAGCTTAATAAGTATTGCGATTTAGCAACTTTTGAAATTGTGGAGATAGAATTCTGAAATGTTGGCACGACCTGTTATCAATATTTGAATATTGACAAATTATTAAAAACCATTTTTAAGTTCTTTGATACTTCAGGATATAGACCTTGAATTTTATCAATGTACAAAGTTCCTTCAAAATTATTGAATCAAATTCAACAACAATTACGAAGAGACGGTTCATGTTAACCAAAACTAATCAGCACGATTTTTATCTATTATTTTTCGCAAAACTTCTAAACGCTATTTTTTAAAGGCGTCAAGGGGCTTTTAAACTTTTTAAATCAGTGCAACCGTTTTTGTAAAAACGTCGACTAAATTCCATGCATTGGCTCATACACATTTCTTCTAATTTTGGTGTCAAAACTTGAAACGTCGAGAAAACATAAAATTATCAAATCGGATTTTCTGGAGAAATCCATAAATTATATTAATAAACTAAATAATGTATCAAATCATGTAAACTATTTCAACTCATCAACTTATATTTTTGCACATGTTTCCATCAAAACATACAGTGCAAGGCATTGTACAACATCGGTAATACAAAAATTAGAAGCTTTGAAAATTTAATTCCAATAAGAACCACGTTGAAGTAATTCAGAAACATTTTACGCGGAAATGGATTGACTAATATTTTCCATGACTCGGTACAAAATCCCTGGTGTTATTTTTAATTTATTACTGTTTCGAATTACTGTTTAATGTAAAGGTACGAGCGATCTTTCTGTAATTCGCAATTTCACTTATTAAAATGTTCAAACATAAATTCGGTATATACATTTCTGTGTATTTTCACTCTTCAATACAGTCGCAGTTGATCACACCTTCGCGTGCAAGGGCGGTAGGGCGATAGGGCGATCACCTACTATTTTTTCTTTTCTCCCGTTTTCATCCTCCGTATTTATTTTATATCTGTGAGTTAGCTTATGACTTAAAACAGTGGCGTAATGCCGATGGTAAATATAACGATAATTGGCATATGTTGTCCTAATGTATTCACTTATTATAATAAGCGTTAAACGCATCTGTATTTACCAAGGGTTATTTATTTTTATGTTTTGAAGGCGTAATTATGCAGACCTTATTAATTTCATGGAAATTATTAATGAGTGATATTTAAATCCAGTTTAGAAAAAATAAAATATTTTTATAAAAGTTTTTTAGTTTTCATATAGAGGTTACTAATTAAACAAGGTAAGCAATTTACATTTACTCAACGTAGTACCCAGCTTTCTCTATATGATTTTTTACCATAATACAGATAGTATTAAGTAGCGTATTTCTTTTAATGTATCTATTGACTTGGGCAGGGCACAAAAAGCTCAAATTTGAGTTTCATTAATAGTCCAGTCATTTAAGCTAAAATTAGGTAAGAATCTCGGAATTCGAGATACCCAGCTCTAAGTTTGTAAATACTTGTATATTGACACCAAAAAGTTGTCTCAAAACCTACATATCTACATACACCCTACCATATGTAGGTTTTGAGACAACTTTTTAGTATCAATATACAAGTATTTACAGACTTACAGCTATCTCGATTTCCGAGGTGAACTTACTATAATGACTGGACTATAATTATGCTGCCTAATCCAGATGAACTACATAACACATATCGAACAAACAATTATCTGACTATGTTCAGTGAAACTTCCAGCTAGTTCCTTATTGTAGAAATGTGGTTTTTGCTGTTATTATGCTGTCTAATCCAGATGAACTACATAACGGATATCAAACGAACAATTATGTGGCTATGTTCAGTGAAACTTCCAGCTAATTCCTCATTGTAGAAATGTGGTTTATGCTGTTTTTCAAAAATTAGTCACCTGCTTCTTTTTATCCTATAGACTGGGTAAACTGGAATAGCCAGAATACAAATAGGCTCAATTTCTTATTTTTAATTTTAAAATGAATTCACGAAATAATTGTTACATTATTCTAGTAATGAAAAATATATACCTTATGGGCACATTTTTTACATAGGAAAGACTGTGTATAACCTTGATATGGTCAAAAATGTTTGTCAACAGAGTTGGAATACAAATTTATTTAATCTATCTTCTGTATAATTTGTTTTATAACTTAATTTACTTTATTATTTGAAGGTTCAATTGGTCCTTCTTCCTCACTCACTTGTAAACTTTTATGAAGTTTTTTAAAAAAAACTATTGAATCTAACTCAAAAATAAAAAGACTTCTTATGAAATTAAATAACGTATCCTTAAAAATTATATCAAGGACTCGTAAAATAAACAAAAGTGCTCACAACCAAAAAACTAACAACGAAAGAAAATACTTTTCTTATGGATTTTCAATTATTGACATTATATATATAAGTATATATACGAGGTCTGTTCAAAAAGTACCCGGAATTTTCGTTTTTTCAAAAAAATATTTATTTATTCGTCTACATTAATGTGGTCCCCTTCAAAGTAGTCCCCCCCAGATATAATACACTTATGCCAGCGTTTTTTCCAATTTTCGAAGCACCCTTGATATTCACTTTTTGATATGTCCTTGAGCACTCTCAGCGATTTTCTTCAATCGAGGAAAACCGCCGTCCTTTCATGGGTCTCTTCAACTTTGGGAATAGGAAAAAGTCACACGGAGCCATATCTGGTGAATTTTTGCACTTTGCAACACTTTATTTCATTTTTTACGCAAAATTTAATACAAATTCTTTGACTTTTCAATTCTTCCATTGTAAAAATCGCCGAGCTCAGAAAAACACGTCAAACCTTAGCGACTACCACAGACAAAGTAAACAGTGAATATAGCTGAAAATTTCATCATACTTTAGGGGCATGTATACCAACACAATAAAAAAAAATTTTGACAATCAGACACTCCAGACCCGCGAAATTTAATTATTAGTAATTCCGGGTACTTTTTGAACACACCTCACCGGGTACTTTTTGAACACACCATATATATATATATATATATATATACATATATATATATATATATATAATAGCAACGTCATAAAAATCAAGGTTATGCCTGGTCATACATCTTTTTCCCTCTACTTTCAAATATTGTTAAAATATACTTAACTTTACTTATTTTTGAGATATAAGTTTGATTTTATTACCAGCGGTCTACTTATATCTCATATGTAAAATTCTTCTGTACGGATGTATAAATTGATACTCCTCTTAAACGGTTGTTCGCATTTTGATAAAACTTTTCAGAGTTTGTCTAGGAAATTTTTTAAGATTTAATGAACTATAAAACTATAGTAATATCGTAATAAATTGTAAAAAATGCAAAAAACAACACATTATTGTTTGACCTTGAAAGCATTTTGGTATGAGAACTGTCATCTGCCAGAAATGCCAATTCACTTTAAATTTGTATTTAGTTTGAATTATGAGTCTAAACAATTATAACATTTTTTAAATAAATGTATAACGCTCTCAAATAATAAAAAACATAATTCCAGATCAATGTTGCTTAATTTGAAGTTGTATTACTACGGTTATAATTAATAGATTTATTGACTAAAACCGTATTACTAAACTAAGTTGATTACTACCGTATTACTAAATGAACATTGATTATAGATAAAAAATAGCTGTAAGTGGAATTCTGTCTTAAGGCAATTAGGGCATCGTGCCTTAAGGCAAATTGCTGGTACTTCCCGTACCAAAAATTATTATTTTTTTAAAAACGATTAACATTTTTGAAAAAATTTTACTTTGCAAAAATAAGATTTTTGAGAAACTATAAATTGGACAAAGAATTACTTTTTCTTGAAAAAAAATTTTTTTTAAAAAAAAAAATTCTAAAAAAAAATTTTAATTTTTTTTTTTTTGAAAAAAAATGTTTTTTTAATTTTGACATATTTTGGAAGATCTGAACTTTTTTTCAAAGCAATCGTACTGCCGCAACTGCATAGAAACAAAATATAAAGCGCGTAAGCGCCGCGTCGCTGTCTAACGGATAAACATTGGTACGGAACCCATAGGAATGTAAACAAAATTCATACTTATTGTTAAAATCTCTATAAAATATCTGATAATTTGATGTGCATATGTCTAATGATCATTTTTGACCGCGAAATGGCATTTTTTTTTACTTTTTTCGTTAGATCTCCGAAACCGCTAGACCTGCCTTCATGAAAATTTGATCAATTCTTCACCATGTCAATACAAGTAAAATGTTTTTTGAATTATTAAAATCGGACGCTCCGTTCTCTTAAAAACTGAGTTACCGTTTTCGGCACTTTTTGCCCCGTATCTTCGGAACGGCTAGACCTGCCTTTGCCAAAAACTAATCAGCACGTCTCCTTATCAATACGAATCGAATGCTTTTTGAATTATTCAAATCGGTTGATCCGTGTTCCCGAAATCGTCGACGAAAATTTGTATCCGCACATACATACACACACATACATACATACACACACACACACACACACACACACACACACACACATACATCCATTTTTTCTAAGGTATGCCAAAATGTTCAGAAACCTCTGAAACGTAAAGATATATAAAAATTTTCATTTTCGATTTTTTTGCGATTACTATAACTTACCCTACGGGAAGTTAATAATAAAAAATGAAATTGAAATGCAAGATGAATAGTCGTACATAGGAATCCTCAATTACTTTCTCAGAGATTAATTTATTTATAATCTTTTTTTAATAAAAAAAGGTTTAGTACCTTATCTAGTTTCAGATTTACTAAAAATAAAATCGTCTCACAATTTTGTCTCATAATTACCAAAACTTTTTCTCTCCTTTTTCCAAATGTAATATTTATCAAAAACTAATGTTCCATGGGATATTTATCGCGGTCAATCCCTCAACTTTTCTTAGTTCGGGTCCGGCGTTGAAGAAAATATATTTAATACGTTTGAGAGAAAGGTATAGCGGCCGCTTGAAAAAGGTCTGCCAGTGGGTGAAGGATATCCCGAAATCCTGGAATGAGTATTGATTTGGAGACTTTTAGGTTTATGATTGGTTATCGAACGACCTTTTCTTTTAATACAAGCTCACATCAACACGGATATGCCGATACGGATATGATTGCAATTTGACAACGTGTAATTTTCGATATTGAAATGCTGTCATGGAAAAATTTGTTCGTTTGACTTCTATTAAACTTCTTTAAATTAATTTATAATTTGTATTTTGTTTTTCAAATTACTAATATATTTTATTAAATTATTTTTACTTATAATTAATTTTTGTACGGCAGGGGAAAAAAAGGGCAATGTTTGAAAATTTATAACAAAAGTATTATCTTTTGTTGTTAGTTCTTTTTGGTTGTGAGTTCTGTTGTTTGGTTTATGAGACTTTAATACAATTTTATGTATTTATACGTTATTCAATTGTTTTATAATATAAATTGTTAATTTTAAGTTAGATTCAACATATTTTTATATAACCTTTATAAAAGCTTACTTTGGGGGTAAAAAGGGCAAACTGAACTTTCTCTCTGGCAAAGATGTAAAAAATGAAAAAAAGTTAAAAAATAATTAAATTAAATTAAAAGCAATTTTATATTTTATAAATTTAATTAATGGTTACTCAAATTCTGCTGATAAATATTCCTGACAAATAACCAGAATAAAGTTATATGAGTGTTATCTTTGCAAAAAATGTGCACAGGAAATTTATATTTTGCATGGTTGAATAATATAGCTATTATTTTGTAAAATTCCTTTAAAATTAAAGTAAGACTTTGCTTATGTTTGTCCCCTGGCGATCCCAATTTGGGTGAATTGAAATCACATATAAATTTAATTTTATTATTAATATAAACGAAGACATAAAAGTTTGCATTTTTTAAAAAATTAGTTTAAAATTGTGTTAATATATCTAAATAAATTTAATATGAAATTATAACTCAATATAAATTGAAAAAAATATCATTGCTTGTTATTAGTCTAGTTATTTCAACCACTATATTTTAAACCAGTTTTCCAATTACATTAAAACTTGATTTGTTTCGAGTTATGAAAAATTTGCTGATAACTGAAAATCACGTTGACAGAGTTTCACAGTGCTCTAAAGCAGTTTAAAATGTAATGTTATTCATTAATTGAAGTTTTATATGAGATTATTAAGTAATAGTGACCAATTTAGTAGTAGTTTTAATACCCACTTAAAACTCAAAACTGGCTTTCAGATTAATTGAAAATTTACATTTTGGAGCGAACAAAATCTTGCTGAGTGCTTTCCATATAAACGATATTAATTTTAAGATACAATTCAAAAATGAATAAAACGATTAAAGTTTCAGAAATAACATTTTGTACACTCTAAAAAGTATTTATTTATTTAATATTATTTTCAACTTAAAATCAGCTATGTCTGGTTGATAACTCTTGATTTACAAAAAAGTAATTTTTTTTTTATTCATATATAAAGTTTATTACGTTATTGTAATTATTAATGTAGAGTAAGTTATTGTAATCGCAAAAAAATTGATAATGAAAATTTATATAAATCTTTACGTTTCAGATGTTTCAGAACATTTGAGCTAACCTTAAAAAAACTGATGTATGTGCGTGTGTGTGTGTTCGGATACAAATGGTCAAAGTTTAAAAAAATATACAAGTTTTGGTGTGGGAAGATCTAGCAATTTGTCTTAAGGCACGATACCATACATTACTACTTCATTTTAAATTAGCTTAAATTAAAAAATAATTAATTTAATTTATTTAAATGTCAATAAAGTAAAGATAACATTATATATTAGAATTTATTAGTCATTAACTTTAAACATTAAATTACTAGTACGTTTTAGTTATTAAAGCTAATTTAAAATAGATAATTACAGTAATGTAATATACTTTATATACGATGCAAAACCATTAAGTTATCAATCAAATTTAATCTATATATTAGAATTTATTAGTTAATAATATATTACAGGTACGTTCTAGTTATTAAAGCTAATTTAAAATGGATAATTACAATATTTTAATATACTTTCCATATCGAGCAAAAATAAATTATTATAGATAAGCAAGGTTATCAATCAAATTCAATTTATATGTTAGAATTTAGTAGTCATTAACATATTACTAGTACGTTTTAGTTATTAAAGCTAATTTAAAAAAGATAATCACAATAATGTAATATACTTTATATATGTGCAGTAACAAACTACATGATCAAATTTAATCAACATATTAGAATTTATTAGATATTAAATATTTCTAGTACGTTTTAGTTATTAATGCTAATTTAAAATAAAGAAATTCAATAATGTAATATACTTTATATATGGAGTAAAAAAATTATATTAGTGTAAAGCTAAGAGTTAAAAATCAAATTTAATCTATATATTAGAATTTATTAGTTATTAATATATTATTAGCATGTTCTAGTTATTAAAGCTAATTTAAAATAAATAATTACAAATTATATGAAGAAAAAAAGTAATTGTGAGTGAAAAGCAAAGAGTTAATAACCAAATTTAATCTACGTATTGGAATTTATTAGATATTAAATATTTCCAGTACATTTTAGATATTAATGCTAATTTAAAATAAAGAATTACAATAATATAATACACTTTATAATTACATAAGAGTTAAAAATCAAATTTAATCTATATATTAGAATTTATTAGTTATTAATATATTACTAGCACGTTCTAGTTATTAAAGCTTTATATATTATATGAAGCAAAAAATAACTGGGTGTGAAAAGCAAAGACTTAATAATCAAGTTCAATCTTTGTATTAGGATTTGTTAGTTATTAATATATTTCTAGTACGTTTTAGTTATTAAAGCTAATTTAGAATAAATAATTACAATAATGTAAAGCAGAGTTATCAATCAAATATAATCTATATATTAGAATTTAGCAGTCATTTACATATTACTAGCGCGTTTTAGTTATTAAAGCTAATAAGAGAATTACAATAATGTATTATACTAAATAGATAATTACAATATTGTAATATACTTTATATATGAAGCACAAAAAAACATGAGCGTAAAGCAGAGTTATCAATCAACTTCAATCTATATATTAGAAGTTATTAGTTGTTGACATATTACTAGTGTGTTTTAGTAATTAGGCTAATTTAAAATAAATGAATACAATAATCTAATATACTTCATAAATGAAGCAAAAAATTACATGAGTGTAAAGTAAAGAATTATCAATCAAATTCAATCTATATATATAAAAATTTAGTAGTCATTAAAATATTACTAGTTATTAAAATATTACTACATTTTAGTTATTAAAGCTAATTTAAAATAGATGGAGCAAAAAAATGTAAATGTAAAGCAAAAGTTATCAATCAAATTTTGTCGGGTGTCGAATAAAATCGATATAAGTCTATTCTTTATCCTCTGCACTGTTTTCATCTCACACGTATAGTACCGTCCCGCGCATCTGTACATGTTAGTTAACCCTTATATTGCAAAAAATGCGAATGCTTGTTGCCAAAATAGTGAGCGGGAGAAGGCTTTACAATGCGATATCTTGCAGGACAGGGATAGATGCACTGTTTTTTAGGGGTTGGAATGACGTCACACGTGTACAGAATCTTAATTTAAGTTTTTTTGCAAGCCACCCCCCGCATTTATTTCATTCTTTGTGCGCTTCGTTATATTTCCAGTTTTTATAGCGCTTCAGAATATTTAGCAGGATACCTATGGGACTAAAGATAGAAAGCAACACACTACTCATAACTCATATTGTGGGACGTAACTGGAATACAGAACAGTTTTTTTTTTAAATGTAATGTATCATTTCTTATATTGAATAAATTAAATTTTATTTGTAAGCTTTTGTGCCAAATAACCATCAATGATTAGATATCATGATAAGTTTATATTTTGGAAATATTGATTGAAAATATAATATTGAATCTATGGATCTTACTTAAAGTGTCATTAAAAATTTTTTGGTGCATCTGAAATAACAAAATAGATCTTTTAACTACTTTTAGTAGTTTTTTTCCTTAGCACATATTGAATGACTTCCAGACTTGTGTGAATAATCGAATTAATCAATAAGAAATCAATTCATGGTGAATTTATGAGTATATCGAGTATAATGTGATGAACTTTTGCAGATTTTTCAGTTGTGTACATTCTTTTATGTAACACGCGTTTAATACATATATAGAGTATTTTTTAAAGACGCGGTCAATAAATTTGAATTCTAATTAATCTTTATAAATGAAACACTTTTTGTAGGACTATAATATTTTAGATTGTTTATTAAAGCCATGAATATTAGACTAAGATTCATTAAAATTGCGAATATTTTTTTCAACAATTATTTACAAAAAAGAGCTGGTCCGATCTCTGTCAAAAACTAATCAGCATCATTTCCAAGTGATAACTTTCGAATGGTTTTAACATTTCTGATAATATTTTTTTATTTCAAATTTTGGTAATTGATTCAGGATTTTAGAATAAAACGCGGACTATTTTTTTTGTATTATTTTGCTAATTCTAAAGAAATGGCTCAGTTGATCGTATCAAATAACTAATCATTGCGAGTGCTTATCAAGATTCATAGAATGTTTTTAAAAATTTTGAAATCGGTTCAGCCGTTTTTTGAGAAAACGTCGATGAATGGTCAAAAATCAATTTCAAAAATCAAATTCAATTCAGAATGACTTGAAATATCGAAAACTGTACAATTGAGAACAGTAATTTATGGAATTTCAAAATAAAATAAATAGTAGAATATGCATCAAATAAATACAAATATAATCTGAAAGATATTGTTATTTCAATTAATGCTAGTTTTTAAAGAATATTGAATTTATTTGTTTTATTATTAATTAGAAATTAATGCATCTGATTAAATTTTCTAAACACTTATTGTCAATGTAATTGAATTAATTACAGTGCATTTAACTCGTGCTGATTAATTTTTGGTAAAGATCGGTCAGACCGTTTCTTCGTAACATCGTAATTAATGAAACTTTGCACAGTAACGGGGTTCATGGTCCTGATGAACATCATGTAATATTATAGACATTTTACAAAAATGTTTTTGTAAAAAGTCATTAAAGTTTGGAATAATTTTATTGTCACAATTTAAAATATAGCTAAATCTCAATTAGTGATTATGACAATTATTTATATATAAAAAAGTTTTTGCAACTTACCTTAAGGCCAATTGCTACCAACCCCTAGTCATATAATTAGTTCTTCGTAATTGATCAGTCATTATATAATACATTGAAGACAAGCAAAACAAAAGGCAGTATAGTCAATCCAATGGGCGACTGCAAAAAGTTTTCTTGGCTCATTCCTCGATATAAAAGAGCTAAATCACAAATTCAGAATTACAAAACCAATTTCAGAAAATAACTTACATTCTACGTTATTTAGAATGCAGATTGATCAAGCTTTGCGTACTTTTTTTAATAGAAGTTTTCTTAAAACAGAAAACAGACTTGATTAAACTTTTGCAAAGTTAATTTATTATTTACTTTAAAACAAACCGCATTAGAAAAACTTCGAACGTAATTTGATTACCTTGAGGGAGTTTTGCGATTAAGATTAGTTTAATACAATTTGTCTGCAATATTAAAATTAATTCTCTCAATTGCATAAAAGTTCAAATGACGTGCAATGTCGAAACTGTCAAACGGGAATAGACTGCCGGGACAGATTGGCGGTTAAATCGTTCGCCGGTGGAGAGTATCGTATTAATGGAAATCTATAAATATAAATATAAATATATACAGAAAGTAAAATATTGAGTTGCGTAATTTTTCATAAAGTAATATAAGAAGAAATACAAAAGATAATATACATTTAAGTAATTTCTGCATGTTTTTTTTAATAACAATCCATATCGCCAAAGTGTTAGTTTAAACTTTTGAGGAATTGTTCCATACTGATTCTTATTTTTTGAATTATTTCTATGTTGAGAGATTCTTTTGTGTAAATTTTGGCTAGTTTCGCCAATGTATAACCCTTGGCAATTTAGAAAATTTAATTTAAAAAAATTTAAAAAATAAGAATCAGTATAAAACTTTATATGTGCTTTCAGAACATATAAATAACTTTCAGCATAACATCGATTTCCTAAACCTGAGTATTTTACATTTTGAAACTAATATATTTAAAATAAGATTTAGTGAAGGTTGTCTAATTCAACAAGAGACTTGACAGCTATTCACTTTGCAATGATTACAAGATATTTTTCGACAATTTTTCAAACAATATTATCACTGAATGAAGAAACGTGTTACTTTCTTATTACTTTTCGAAACCACATGTTTTTATCAGTTTGCACATTTTTTAAAAAAAAACTTTGTAAATACAATTAATTCAGCGCTTAGACTTCAACGACTATGTATATAAATTTAGTTTATTAACTCAAATTTAAAATTAGTTATAAATGTTTGAACTATCAGCAACTGTCGACATTGCATTTATTATTATTGATTTTCTAACGATGCCCAAAACGAAGATATTAAATTGTGCATCTTATTATGAAACATGCATATACATTATCTAAAATAAATGAACTCGGATCGCGTCACCTGCGGTTTTATGATCTCCGTTGTATATATATATATATATAGAATTGAATTCAGTCGAGTCTGGATGCTCGGTATGGGCGTGTTTCTCGCTTCACAATATGCATTTCATAACTTTTAGTCAAATTAGTTTTCAAATCTTTTAGTTATTCATAATTTTTTCTAAAAAAATGTTTTTCCCAATATGTTATTAAGTTTAATTTTGTTAAAATAAATTTTTGTTGAGTGTTTTTGTCCTGTGTTGCTGAATGATGACACGCATCTTGTGTCGAAACGTATAAATAAAAGTTTTCATACTTATACCTTTTTTATTTCGACGAATGGGCTGCTAGTTACTTTGAAATATGTTTCAACGTCGAAAAAACTATCAAGATATATATATATATATATATATATATATATATATATATATATTAGGGTGGTCCTTAAAATGGTCATTTTCAAATTTTTTTGCTCCCAGGGGTTCAAATGATTCCAAATTGATAAAAAACAATTCTCTGAAAGTTTTAGCTCCTAATATTAGCGTTTAGATAAACCGCAATTCAATCAAACTTCGTATGGAAAGAGCACGGAAAATTTTTTGAAGATTAAAAAAAATGTTTTAGGTATAACTTAGCGACAAATGAATGAGTTTTATTTATTCATTTGTTCGCTAAATTACATCTAAAAAACATTTTTTTAATTTTTGAAAAATTTTCCATGCTATTTCCATACCATACTTTGATTGAATTGCGCTCTATCTGAAAGACAATATTTAGAGCTAAAACTTTCAGAGAATTGTTTTTTATCTATTTGGAACCATTTGAGCCCCTGGGAGCAAGGAAAGTCGAAAATAACAATTTTAAGGACCACCCTAATATATATATATATATATATATATATATATATATATATATATATTCGAATATAATGCCACAACGTGTGTTGTATATATCTATGCATACACATATGTTACATACATAATTTGTACATGTATGTGTACTCCTATATGTTTTTATTGTTAACATATGATTAAATCTGCTTAGATCTTTTTTCATCTAGCGACGTTTCATAAAAACCACTTCGTATGTATACGTCTAAGTATAGAATTTAATTTGAATTCCTTCGGCGTTGTATCAAAGTGGCCCACTCGAATCCTCAGTCAAGCAGGAGCGCTATCTTACGACCGCATCCCTTCCGATTTCCAGAGTTCGTTTATAGTTGATGTGTTAATAGGAATTTTCATTAAATCTGACCACCGCATAAACTTTTCCGACATACTCTCGGCTGTTAATTTTCTTCGGAATGATATATAATCATCCCCATTTTCAACACAAGCAGAATTTGGCGGAATAATTCTGAAAGAGTTTTGCATATTTCAAAGTAGTGCATTAGGACACTTGTAGACGAAGTAAGATTTAAGATTAACGTTTAAACTTCTGTATTTGATACCCATAGTATTTGATATATTTTTATTGAAAATTAAGCGTATCTCCATTTCAAATGTTTCATCATCGACACTCGAAGCGAACTTAATACTTTTATACTGAATATATGATATTGCATCTAACCAAATATTTTGTGTTAATAATAGATTTTATCAATTGTATAAAAGTCATACATAATTATATTATTATATTAACTTCCATAAGGTAAGATAATATTATTATATTATAAAGTTAAACATCAAAATTGAAAGTTTTTACATTTCTTCACGTTTTGAAGGTTTCTGAACAATTTTTTGTCTACGTTATTAAGCGCACGGATCAACCGATTTAAATGGTTCAATAAATATTGGATTCCTATTGATAGGTATATGTGCTGATTGGTTTTTGGTAAAGGCAGGTCTAGCCGCTACGGAGATACAGAGCAAAGAGTACAGAAAATAGAAATAGAGTTTTTGAGAGAACGGAGCATCCGATTTGAATGATCTAAAAAAAACAATCAATTTATAATGATGGGGAGAAGTCGTGATAAGTTTTTGGCAAAGGCAGGTCTAGCCGTTTCAAAGATACGGAGCTGAATGCACAAAAAATGCCAGTTTTTGAGAGAACTAAGCATCCGATTTGAATGATTCAAAAAAATTTCTGCTTGTTTTGACAAAATAATTGCTTCTGTAATTTTTTTTGTTTCAATTTTTTTTTTCAATTTTTTTTTTGTATATCGAAATAATTCAAATTCCAATTTTAATTCTGGCTAAAGTTTGAAAGCTCACCTATATACTTTAAATAAATATTATAACATTATTTATAATAATTTATTTGAAAACATGAATACTCTTCGAACATTTCGTTAGGCTGCGGAAAGTTCCAGCAATTTGCCTTAAGGCACGATGCAATACATTACTAGTTATTATTATATTTTTTGCTGATAATAAAATTTACTTCTAAAATTCAAATATTAACTATGGTATCCATAAATATTCACATGTATCCATATTTAATACTTTTGGAATCGAAACTATATTTGTGTCATTTTTAACAAGTTATTATATTGAAACGCTAAAGAAAACTTTACACTCTCTCTAATTAGAGAAAAAATATTTTTTATGTAGTGGATAGTTTGATATGTACAAATGTAAAGGCGTAAAACAGGAGAGTGTGTCGGTCAATACAAAAGATTATTTATTTTTTGTCTAAAATGTATCGAAATGTTTTGAGAAACTTGCACCTTTCCGTCATCCTTTATTATTATAACATTATAAAAAATTATGAAATTAGGAATTGCACACAAAACTTGAAATGCAATTTTTGACTATCAGACTATATCCTAATGCGTTTGACTTTACAATTCAGTTTCGGTGAAACAATATCCGATTAATCAATTATTAATTAATAAATTCCCAAATATATTACTTTCGCAGTTAATGCAAACTCAGAGTATAGAAATTTATATTGCAATCAGAATTAGAATTAAAGTTTTCCACATTTTCTTGTAGATTTTTAATCTGATATCTCATAGGAAATAATGATTATGATATTGTTAATATATTTTTATAGTAGTTGTTCTACTATTATTATCATTATTTATGTTGGCTTGTTGCTATTGTCTCATAATAATTAATTTTTTTATCCGTTCGGAGTTAGTATCTGATACTACTGCTCGGTATTAAGGTGGTTAAAGTGATTTAACTTGGAAGCAGAGATTCCTAAATTGAGTTCTCACTATAGAGACAAATTATTTACACTGTCTTGGAAATAAATTTTTAAGTATATTTATCGCCACACAGTTATGCACACATGACACATTACTGAAAACAAGCAAAAAATAGTAGATCAATTTCAAATTAGTTAGTTAATAGAGAATAATCACATGTGCACAAATACAAAAACAATAGAATGATATATTTTATTTCATGGTTCATTCGATCCGCTATAGTATGACTAGTGTTTAAGGACCATGGAGCACCGTCACGTCCTAAAAGACGTCTTCTAAATCAAAGTATAATGTTATGCCCAATTGCATGAATATTATTTTAACTAAAATCAAAGTTGCCAAAAAATACCTAAAAAATAAAGTTTTTACTTAATCTCTAAAATTTACATACCGACAATCTAATTCCAAATCATTCACTATAAGGTGTATCAACAAAACGTTTCTCTGAATGTTCCCGATTCAATCAATTCGAGATGGTCTAAAGTGATAAGGTTTTAATTACTTACTACCCCAAACTTGGTGAGCTCTTACTACGGGGGTGGCCATAACTAATTTTATGGGTCGTTCAGTAACGCTGAAAGATTCCTCAGCATCACGTTTTACACGATTCAGTTACGCTCTACTGAATTTAAAGATATATTCTCAATTAAATCAAGAGATTGTGAGAAGTATTTATATGGTCCTTCGATTCGGATGCTTAATGATATTATACCTTGATTAAATTGATTAAATTGCGTTCCGAGGTGTAGGTGGATTTCTTTGCAAGGTGTTGGAAATGGTTGTTTCAAATGATATGGTCTATAATATTGATTTGATATTCATTTGACAAAAAATCTCTGATAATATTCTACATTAGCATCAATATACCTAACATGCAGAGACGAGCATCAATATACCCAACTCATTTAAGATTTTTTATTGCCAGTTGCGACAGCTTTCTGCTACTATTAGTATAACACAATCTGCTCGCTCATATATATTTTTGTTATATTATTATCAGCAATCAGAACTTACCGAGTTCTATAAACTATTGTAATGGCTTTCTCGATCCAATTATGAAATGGCCTCATAAATGACAATCCAATGGATGCCCTAAAGATGATAAAGTAGAAAGTGATTTGGCAGTGTTGCAATAAAATATTTTATGTAAAACGTTGTAATATGTATATTTTTTGAATTTTGTATTGTGCTTTACTGGCATGACATGAATCTTCTAGCTGTACTTGATGAATTGATTGTTACAAATTCTAATGCTTATGACTCTTTATTAATTCCGAAATTCCTGAGAAAAACTAATTTTACTTGGAACATTGTAATCTGTATTTGCAAATATTCATAAGTGAAAACTTACAATGCTTGACATTAAGTTGGTCATAGCTTTAACTACTAAATCAAAGTGTTTTTTCCAGATTAAGATGATGAAGTTGAAGGTAATTTGGAATCGGTGCAATAAAATATTTTGTGTAAAACTTCATCAAATATTAGGTTGTCAAATATCTCCCCGCCGCTTTTTTGCTCTTGGTTTATAATACAAAAAGGCGGAAGGGAGATATTTGACAACCTAATATATATTTTTTTAAATATTGTATTGTGCTTTGCTGGCACGGGTGAATCATCTAATCTCCAGAAAATTTTGCAAGAAAAATAGCATTTTGGACATAATTGTTAGATATATAGAAGAACTTTAACAGTAGTTCTTCATATGCGTATCGAAAAGTTCTGCTTTCTTTAAAATTATATATAGGTACAAGGCAATAACAAATGTCTTTAGTGCAAAATAATAAATGAAATGAGACAGATGTTTGATGGTTTTCATGATCTTCGAGGCGGCTTTTGTACTTGTCTGAATGTGAATCGACGCTTTCATGAATCATCGTATTTGGAACATATAAAATAAACGAACTGATGCAAAAGTTCATTATTAAACGATTTTGACACATTGGTGTAGATTGTGTACTCGCTTTATAACTATTGTGATATGATTTCAAGTCAACATTCAAAAAAGGAACACATAAGGGTTGTCATATGTAACCGTGATACCACATGAATGCCGTGTGGCCATTGGCAGTGATTTTGAGATTGACAGATATTCATATCGAATGAACTTTCTTTTTACCATTGCTCCAGTTGTGTTCTAGTGAAGTTCTCTGGCAAGTGAGTTTGGGTGATCTTGGAGGCGGCTCTTATACTTGTCTGAGTGAGTTAGTAGTTATTCCATTGTAACCGTGCTGATATTCTATGGGTCAACCCATTTGTAGCACACTTAATGAAGCAAAAATTCATATTACAAGAAATTTAACAAACTATTTTGTTACTTTGTTGTAGATTGTGTATTTGCTCTGTTTTATTGCTATTGTGATATTGTATTTATAAACAGAATTATACAAATCAACAGTGTCAAACATTTTCATGAACAAGAACATCATACAAACTCTACAGTCACTCAGCTTCTTGAAACACCAACGTCATGAAGGCTGAAGAAGAAGCTGCCCAAAGATAATATGGAGGACCCTTAGGACTACCACAACTTTATATGAGTAGAATAGTAGAATCACTTGTTGAAGTGATTCTCTAACAATGTTAATATTCATCAGATTAATTTATATGTGTGTTTGAAAGTGTGTGTGTATGTGTGCGAGCGAATGACATTATCCAAATAGCTCCTGTCATGTATTCTGATTGCTATTGAAAACAAAATTTGAAAAAAAGTGATATGATTACAAGTCAAAATCTTAAAAAATTATCTTATAAGTTTTGCTACATGTAACTATGATATCACGTAAATGTCATATAATAACCATTGGCAATGATTTTGAGATTGACAGATATTTATATCGAATGAACTTCTTTTTCGCCATCGTCCTAGTAGTGTTCTAGTATAGTTCTCTGGCAAGTGAGTTTGGGTTGTCTTCAAGGCGGCTCTTGTACTTGTCTGAATGAGTTAGTAGATATTTTATCGTAACTGTGCTGATATCGGCCTCTTCATGAATTAACCAATTTGGAATAAACTGATGGAAAGTTATATTATTAAAAATAAATAACAAACAATTTTGGCACTTTGTTGTAGATTTCGTACTCGCGTAGTATTATTGCTATTGTGATATGATTTCAAGTCAAAATCTTGAAAAAGGAACGCATAAGGGTTACAGAGGGGACAGAGAATAATGTGGAATGAACTTCTTTTTTATCATTGCTCTAGTAGTATGTTATTAGTGTTCGCTTGCAAGTGAGTTTGGGTGATCTTTGAGGTGGTTTTTGTACTTGTCTGAACGAGTTAGTAGGTATCTTATCCAGTGCTGGATTTACAGTAGGGGCAATCGGGGCTACTGCCCAGGGCGGCAAATTTTGGGGGGCGGCAAAATTTGGAAATTCTACACAATATAATCAACTTTTATTAAAAGCATTTTTTATTTCAATTGACAAAATTTAATACGATTGCAATGCAAAATTTGGGTTGAAATAACCGATAACTAAAATTTATTATTTTGCCTTGCCTCCCTTTCCGAACGTAAATTATCAAATTGGTTAATAAGTTATTAAATTTGGCAATTGGACTAATATAAAGATCCGTAAACAAACTGAAAGTTTAAGAAAAATATGTTTTTCAGTTTTCGAGACCTCTTAAAATGACGAATTTGTGCACTTTCAAGCTTATAGCGTCGAAAAAAAATTGAAATAGTAACTCATGGCATTAAGCCTTAAGACAAATTATTGAAACATCCCGTATTGAAAATGACATTTTATAAAGAGCTTTAAAATGTTTTTGAAAAATGAAAAAAAAAGACTTTTAAAACACATTTTTTGTATTTTGAAATTTTTCGAAAATTAAGAGCTTTTTGCTTCAAAGAGCGTCCAATGACATTCAAAAAAAAAATTACAGAATAAATAACTGCTTAAATTTGTGGGGGACAGGTTTAGCGGTTTCGATGATCCAATAAAAAAATTTGAAAAAGAAACATTTGGCGGACAAAAGTGATCATAAGACATATGCACATTAAATTATCAGATATTTTAAAGATATTATAATAATAAGTATAAATTTTGTTTGCATTTATATAAGTTCTGTAACATTGTTTATCCGTTAGACTGTGATGCGGCGCTTACGCGCTTCTATATTTTGTCCCTCGCAGCTGAAGCAGCGCGACTGCTTTAAAAAAAAAGTTCGAAAGTTCGTAAAATTTCAGGGATGGGGCGGCATTTTTGTTAGTGCCCCGGGGCGCCAAATTTCTAAATCCGGCCCTGATCTTATCGTTACTGTGCTAACGTCGGCGTTTTCATGAATCAACCAATTTGAAACATATACGTAATAAACGAATTGATGCAAAAATTCATTATACAAAAAAATTAACAAACGATTTTGACACTTTGTTGTATATTGTGTTCTTGCTTAGTTTCATAGCTATTGTGATATGATTTCAAGTCAAAATCTCAAAAAAGAAACGCATAAGTGGTGCTACATGTAACCGTGATATCACATGGGTGTATGTATTAAGGAATTCTATATATGTATATATTTTATCCCCACATCCTACGTGTAACACATAAACGATTCTTAGAATGTTGCAGCTTATGTGACTCTTTTTGCGAAGTCGCGCAATGATATATATTTTATCTAAACTTCATCGCAAATGAACGTGCGCGTTTTGTGCTTGAAACGCTTCGAGTTTTATTTATATTGCTGCTATCCTTTCTGTACACTCCTCCTTGTACTGGAATAATAATAATGTCATGTTTATTCCTCATTTCTGCTGCAAACGATGATATATGCTGGATTCTTATTATCATCGACGTATTGCGTCGCTGTATTCTAAAACGAATCCGAGCAGTATCCAATATATCATATATGTTAAGTCCGCGCGATCGTGTATCATGATTTTTATGAAGTACTAACAAGATATTTTTGTTGGATGGTAGGTACTCTTTTAACGTAACTACGATAACTAGTATAGATGAAGAGCAAACAAACTTTTTTTAACTTCCAGTGTAAAATAAATGTGAATAGGAAAAATATGAATGGAGAATCAAAAACAAGACTTTTTCTTGTAATATATGTAGTTAAAAAGTTATATGAAGGCGCAAATTTCTCAATATATGGAAATATTTGAAATAAAATATCAAAGTTAACTTGAATAATATTAATACAGTTAAAATAAAAATTAAGAATTTTTGTCGTAGGACTTTTGCAGCACTCAATGTTCCTTTTTTCAAATTAACTAATTTTGTAGCTTAATTACCCATGTAGAAATTAATATCGGTACAATATATTACCAATATCGGTTTTCTGTGGCCGTGATTGCCTATATTGCAAAAATATCGGCGAACGTCGGTTCTGTGATGATGTCAACTAATCGATCAGGCCGACATTAGCCGATATTGAGGCAATAATCTCTATAAATGGCCTTGTCCAATATTGGTCTCAAACTAAAATAGAAATATTGATGCAATATTTTTTATCATCGGCTAATAAATATTGTCCCCAAATAGAAGAATAAATATTGATGCAATATTTTTTTATCATCGACTGATAAATATTGTCCTCAAACTAAAATAGAAATATTGATGCAATATTTTTTATTATCGGCTGATAAATATTGTCCTCAAAATAAAATAGAAATATTGATGCAATATTTTTTTATTATGGGCTGATAAATATTGTCCTCAAACTAAAATATAAATATTGATGCAATATTTTTTATCATCGGCTACAAAATATTGTTCCCAAAGTGAAATATAAATATTGATGCAATATTTTTTATCATCGGCTGATAAATATAGTTCACAAATTGAAATAAAAATATTGATGCAACATTTTTTATCATCGACTGATAAATATTGTCCACAAATTGAAATGAAATTATTGATGCAACATTTTTTATCATCGGGTACAAAATATTGTCATCAAATTGAAAAATAAATATTTATGCAATATTTTTTATCATAAGCTAATAAATATTGTCCTCAAAATAAAAAATGAATATTGATGCAACATTTTTTATAATTGACTATTAAATATTGTTTGCATGTTAATTAATAATAAATATTGTTTCCTCAAATTCCTCAATCATAATTATTGTTATTATATTTAAAATGAAAAACAAAAATCTTATCTGGGATCGAACCCGAGACTACGACGTTAAGAGTCGGCAACGCTAGCGCTTAGCTATCGACTCAACAGAACGAAAACAACATACGCCAGATATATATGGCTGTAAATATTTAACCATGTAATTATTCACCCTTACAAATTAAAAGGTAAAAGATACGTAAAAAGTTTATTCGGACGAAAGATGCGGAATAAAATTACGAATAAAATGATATATAATTCAATATGTGTGTTCGTATAATTATTTTCAGATTTTTCAATTTTTCTTGAATTTTAGCACTGCAACTCGCCCATAGGCCAAACCGTTTGAAATACTAAGTTGTGATATGTGGAAGAAAAACTAAGAATTTTGAGACGATTCTAATGATGTATAATACTTTATACGGTTTCTTTATGAAAACCTCAAATGTTGAGAATAGTATAAAAATTCAGTTTTCCTTTCATTATAAAAAGTTATAAATGTTACAGGGTAATTTATTTTAAATACTGTCCGATATATATAAAACTAATTGAAAACTTTAATTTTATTTACTCATACAATTATAAAATAAAAAAATAATAATAAATGGACTGGGATTTGAACCCCAAAATCAAAATCAAAAGGCTGCGACGCTAGCCATTACACCACCAAGATATACAATCTTGTTGTAGTAACTCACTATCCTGAACCGCAGGTATAAGGTTCTAGATCTTTCTATGCCTTCTATGCATGACGTATGCCTACAAGAAGCGACGCGCGTCACACGGCGTCCTTAGCCTTTAATGCAAAATTGTTAATTATAGTATGTTTTAAGATACTAGTTTTGCTGGAAATAATCGAATAATATTTTCAGTTATGTGTAATGTGTAATAGTGTTATAGTGTACATTGTTTTCTAATGTGTGTAATGTGCATTGGTGCGAAATATATACCACAAACAAGTTTGGTTAAGTAAGCATTGTCTCTGAAAAATATACAATATTTCATTTCTTTGTTGTTACTTTGGATTAAAATACAAAGGTTTGAAAGTTCAACTTAATTTTACGTCATCTGATTTGATTTGGGATGGATAGATTAAGTAATAAGTTATGTATATCTAACATAACCTTAGTTTTAATAGACGAATTCTTTTTACTATTGGTGAGTATAATACTTAATTATGCGTTTATGCATTGTAACTAATAGCTATTTATTTTTAGAATAATTACTGCTAACTACATTATTATTAGTATCTCTAATAAATAATCGGAAACTAGCTATTCGAAATGTCAAAATTTGCAAGTTTTCAATAAAAATGGTAAGAAATGCAAGATAATTTTATTTTTCTCACTAAGGATTTTTATATTGATCAGGAGTTTAAACACATTGAGAAATCAGTTGTACATATTACGTGAAATATAATAAAATATAACATAATAAAATATAACATAACCTAATCTTTTTGAGTGAAGACATACTGCACTTTCATATTTATAAAAGGTAAGACAATACTTGTTATAATATAATTATATGTCTCTGCATTTAAAACATATTCTTATTTATTTTCAGGTAATATTGTTGTAAGCGCAGAAAATAGAGAAACTGGTTTGCTTAGTAGTAAAATGTTATCGAAAAGTTTTTCATCAAAAGTTTGTAACTAAATAAGTTATAGAAAGGAAAGATATAAATTTTGACAGAATAGTCATAATGTTTGATTATAATAAATGCAATGTGGAATGTCAATAAATCTGTACATTTGCATAGCAAGATTTTAGACTATGATATGAAGTCATTATTTTTTAAGGTAAAAGTAGAGTCGAGTGCATTTTACAATCTCATTTTAACGCTTTCATAAATTATTCATATTGATAATATATAATGATATATTATAAATTTATTAACAAGGAATACGAGGTTTCAGATGACAATACAAACTTGGACAAAAATATTTTGGGGTTATGATTGAAAAAGTTTCCCAGTCACTGTTCTAGACGATGAAATAAATATTTCATAATGGATAATAAATATATTAACAACAAATAAAATATGTTCAGATGCTGTGAAATGTTTTATCGAGTGATGATGTTATAAATAGTTAAGTTAATTTGCATTTATTACTTTTATTACTTTACCTACCTTACATTTGATATATATCACGTAAATTATAATAGAATAATTATTCGATTATAATTTACTTGATATATATCAAATGTAAGGTAGGTTTTCCAATGACTGTTCTAGACGATGAAATAAATATTTCATAATGGATAATAAATATATTAACAACAAATAAAATATGTTCAGATGCTGTGAAATGTTTTATCGAGTGATGATGTTATAAATAGGAAAGTTTATTTGCTTTTGTTATTGTTATAAAAAAAGTTTACTTGATATGTATTAATAAATATCTATTAAAAAAATAATCAATATTTATGACACTTTTGTGTTTTATAAATAATCATATTTTTAATGCAGTTATATATTTGTATCATTGTTTATATTTAATAAATGAATTTCCACAAAAACATTCTTAATAAATTTACGTATATGTTCATTTCAGAAATAAATAAATAAATAAATAAATAAATAAATTTCAGGTGTTTTATTGTTAAATAAATGACATTGATTTATGCGTTATATTATTTCAACTTCAAATCTTCAAATATTTGTGTAATATTTCAACATCAGTTATAAGTTTCAGAATAATTTAATAATTCAATAATTAATAATTCTAAATGTTTACCAGCTCTCTGTCTAATTGTATATTACCTTACCAACATTCAACAATTTGTAGGCAACATTGGTTCCAAATTTCCAAATATAGACCAATATAGACCAATTGTTGGTTTACCTATATGGCCTCAATATAAAAAATGTTCAATTTTTATGACCAGCCGATATTGGTTTCAAATTTGACCAATGTAGATTTTATATTGCTTGTAGATTCAGACCATATTAATTTCTACATGGGTAACTTCCCGTAGAGTAAGTTATAGTAATCTTCCAAAAATCTAAATAGAAAATTTTTGCTTATTTTTACGTTTCAAACATTTCTGAAAGTTTTGGCATACTTATAAAAAATGTATGTGTGTGTGTATGTGTGAATACAATTTTTTGTCGACATTTTCGGCAGCACCGCTGAACCGATTTTAATGATTCAGAAATTATTTTATACCTATTTATGGGAAGATGTCCTGATTAGATTTTGGCAAAGACCGGTACATACGTTTCGGAGATACGGAGCAGAAATTGGAAAATAAGTTTGCGAGAGAACGGAGAATCCGATTTGAATGATTCATAAAACATTCTACTTATGTTAACGTTATGTATAATTGATTATATTTTTGAAAAGCAGGTCCAGCAGTTTTATAAATCTAGAACAAAAATTAATAAAAAAACTATTTGGTGGTCGAAAATCAGATACTTTTGACAGTCTAGAAGACGAACATAAATGGGTTTCAGTTTATAAAAAAAAAATCAAGTTTTTAAATTTATTTTGTAAATTAGACATTAAAGTCTTGATTAACAAAAAAATGTCAGTATTTTCAATAAAAACAATTGTATTCCAATGTTCAAATTTTTTTGGGCTTTCAAAATTTTGTGGTGACTATAACTGGTTAGTATTATATATATTTAAATTAATGTGATGGAAATAGGGCCGCACTTATTGCAATCATGTGATACGCGATCTTTAAAATAAATCTACATTAATCTTTATTTTGTCATTCTAATATTATGTATAACAAATAATTTGACGATGATCCAAGTTTATATCTACCTGGTGATAAAGTATCTGTGTGGTACTAAACTTTTAGATTGTATTATGTTTGTAAGTTTATATATATTTACAATATTCACTATGCTTCTTTGTAGATTGGTGGTTTAACTTTGCCCAAAATTTTATTGCCCGCATTGAACAGCCTGATGACGAGCAGTGGTGTCATCGGTTTTCACTTGAAAATATAGATAGCAATATGTTTTCAAGTAAAAATAGCTCTTATCTTTCGATGCTACATCAATAAAAAAATTCATTATAAATTGTAATAATGAAAATTATTAGATAGGAACAAATATTTAGGTTGCCATCTATATAACCAACGTAGCCATTTAAGTCAAACCATCTCAAAAACTTATAGGAACAATCTTAATTTTTTATCGTTGTTCAATTAATATATGTGATACTATTACTTATATTGTGATTACTATTACAGAAAAATTTAGATACATTGATTTGCCGAAATCCGGCGATAAACAGTTAATTTTGCTATGATGTTATGCAAACTTCTTGAGGGGAGAATTATAGTTAAATAAATAATAAAAATCCACATAATAAAATTAAATTTTTAAATTAGTAACAAATTATATACATATGGGTATTGCATTGAAAA
>NW_020539726.1:12032263-12105259 GCF_003426905.1 Ctenocephalides felis | reverse complement strand
ACTGTAAATTTCATATATAATATTTTTTTAAATAAAGTGGATATATTTTGTATCGAGTATCAGCCCAGCAGTGGCGTAATCAGTTCGAACGTAGGACCGACATCAGGCAGTTCTGATATCAAATTTTCACTTGAAGTTATAGATCTCAACTATGATATCAAATGAAATCGCCTCTCGCGGATATTGTTGCATATAAAATTATAAAAATGTCAATAATACTTTGAGTATAGTTCATTACTCACAACTAGATTGGACAACTACCGGGTTGCCATCTATTTAAAAAAGCCATATATTACCAATATATTACCAAAAATATTTTACAATATATTACCGATCAAATAATTACTGAATGTCCTAGTATGACAGAGATTGTATTGACAGTACAATAAAAAAATTGTAGCGTATAGTTTCAGATTTCCACTTAGATAACATAAAATTAAATCTGCATAACAACTTTTGTCCATAAAAGTCTCGAGTATTTTCCCTCGTCAAAATACCACCACGCATCCATTGTTCTTGTTCAGTTTCTTTAACACCCCGGTGCCTTTCGCACAGCATCATTAATTATTCACAAATGTAGCACACATCCAATTATGTCCACGTCCGACTGGTAAATTCGTTTTTGTGCTATCATTTGACTTGTACATGTTATTACTAACGTGAAGATATGTTATCTGGCACGAGGACTTAAGGTCGACGAGCGCCGTAATATTTTTTATGTCGCGTCGTAAATGATGATTTAGAGCTGTATGGCTCCCGCGGAATCTTTTTGTTCCAGAAGAAAGTTTTCCATGCTTTGCGTTTGTTTTTACTATGTAACTGGTATGCAACACGTTACCCTTCAGTGGTAAAGTTTGAAAGATACGAGCAACAAGCACTGATTGATAATTTCACTAATTCAACTACTACAAATAATACTTGATATAATAATACTAATTAATATAATGACCATCAAATGACTCCTCTTATTTAAAGGCTTCAACTTTGGTTTTACTATGTTACTGGTATGCAACATGTAACCCTTCAGTGGTGAAGTTTGGAAGGAACAAGCAATAAGCACTGATTTACAGCACTGATTTAAAACACTGAATTACAACTGCTATTTCTAAATCAACTATTATGAATAAAGTGTTAAATTGCAGGACTTTCCTATCATGTAGGTATATTCTAGAGATCAAAAACATCTTTCTGTTTCAAGACCCTTTGAGCTTCTCTTGAATATTTATTTTGGCATTTTAAGTTCCAAAATTTGTGAAATCTTTGGTATTTAATGAAAACAGATCCATAATTAAGTATAATATATTAAATAGAAATATATTTCGACGGCATTCAAAATACAAACTAGTTGGTTTGGTATTTAGCCTTGAGGCAAGTTACACGAACTTCCCGATATGTGCAATTAATCGACTTAATCAATAAAAAATAAATTAATTTATGAGTCATTAAAAGTATTCTGAGTGGAATTATTACACACATTTGAAAACGAACGATCACGTTAACTCGGAGTATTTTCTAAAAACAAATTTTCAAAAATCAATCATTTTTAAAATCCATAGGACTTTAATGGTTTAGTATGTTCATTAAGACCGAGTACTCTATCGTTATACCAAGTAAATTGTCTAATTTTAATTTTAACAAACATCAAAAAAACTAATCATTTTCTCAAACTTTGATGAATTTTTAAAATTAAACTACTGGTCGTAAGGCCGCAATATTTCAGTAAGTTCTATAAGACCATGATATATATATAGCCAAAAAAAGTTCCATAAAAATCGGCTTCAATTTTTTTTTCAACAGTAAAATACAAGAAAACGGCTCGGTAGATTTTCACCTAAAACTAATCAGTATCATTCCCAACTAATATCTTTCGAACAGTTTTTGATTTTTTAAAATCGGTTCGGTAGGATGAGCTTAAATGCGGACGAAAAGTTTAACACTTTTTTTCAACAGTTAATTACAAGAAAACGGATCGGTAGATTTTCACCTAAAACTAATCAGTATCATTCCCAACTAATATCTTTCGAACAGTTTTTAGTTTTTTAAAATCGGTTCGGTAGTATGAGCTTAAATGTGGACGAAAAGTTTAACACTTTTTTTCAACAGTTAATTACAAAAAACGGCTCGGTAGATTTTCACCTAAAACTAATCAGTATCATTCCCAACTAATATCTTTCGAACAGTTTTTGATTTTTTAAAATCGGTTCGGTAGGATGAGCTTAAATGTGGACGAAAAGTTCAACACTTTTTTTTCAAATTACAAAGAAACGGCTTGGCAGATCGTTGCACAAAACTGACAAACGATAGTCTTCACCGAAATACATCAAATGGCTTTTAAATTTCTAAAATCGGTTCAGCCGTTTTTGAGAAAACGTCGATCAAAAGTCTAATTTTGACAAATGCCAAAAAGACCATACTGATTTTTGCAAACTTTGACGAATTTTTAAAGCTGAACCAGTTGTCGTAGGGCCGTAATGTTTTAGTATGACCTAGAAAACTATGGTATCTATCGTCAAAAAAATAATCATAAAAATCGTCGAATTTTTTTTTTTTTAACTCTATTACAAGAAAACGGCTCGGCCGATCTTTACCAAAAACTAATCAGCACGATCCCAACCAATATCTATCGAACGGTTTTTGAATTTTCAGAATCGATTCAGAATTGCGGGCTAAAACGTGGACGAAAATTTTTCACTTTTCTGCAATTTACAAAGAAACAGCCCGGCCGATGGCCGCACAAAACTCAGAGACAATAGTCCTCATCGAGATACATCAAATGGCTTTTAAATTTTTGAAATCGGTCCAGCCGTTTTGGAGAAAACGTCGATTTACGGCAAAAAATCTGTTCACACACACACACACATACATACACACACACACACACATACTTTTTCCAAATTTGGTCTCATTCGATTCAGAATGGCTCGAAACGCCGAGAAAACATAAAATTCGGATTTTTTGATGAAAACATAAACTTCTCCTTCGGGAAGTTAATTATCTTCAGAAAAACTCTAATGATATAAATATTTCAAATAGAGATATGCCAAACAAAAAGTTGCTGTGCTCATAGAACTTTTATGTTCTGATTGCTGCTCGGAAAAGAAAGTTCATGAATTGCTATTGTTTTGGTTATATTTCAGAAGCCTACCAAGAACTATTAAAAAGTTTTGAATTTCATTAATTTTTAGCAACATCCGATAGGTATTTATTCAGTATATTTTAGAAACAAAGCACAATTAATTGGTTTTGTCAAATTTTAAAGTCTTCTCATATTTCAAAATCTTCTGATTTAGCATATTCCATGCAAGGGATATATATTTTTTTGATGCTAATTCCAGTTAACTCTAACGAAAAATATAGCCATTAGCAAAATCCAGATTAAATTCTGTATGAGTATGAAAATCAGGCAAATTATCTGTTGTACACATACATATATGGAGGTGTGGTAGTCCTCCATATTAATACCAATATTATTTATCCAAATTGTAGTAATAATAAATTCCATAAAATATTATTTATATTTGGTTTATTTTATGTATGATTAATATCCACGACACTATGTGTTGTCATATTTATCGTTAATAAAATGTGATTGGTATTTTCTTATTTATAATCGAAAAGAAAGGTTTCAAGAATTATACATTTTTGGAAAATTCGACTAGGGAGAAACAAAAGCCGTGTCCGATCTGACACTTGAATTTATTTTGTTTTTTTCTGTGCTGTCAATATATGGGCCAATCTGTCCAGTAACATGTGATGCGTGTTGACAAGCCGCGATGCGTGTTGGCAACCCGCTACATCACTCCGCCCTAATGAAAAAGATTGTTTCGCATCTCTGACTGCCATTCTTGAACTTCCTTGTAAATTTCTTTTGGTTGAGATTGTGTGATAAATTGCCGTGTTGGCTTGTTGAGTTTGTTGATTGCTTACGTGGCCCTTCGCTGGTGAGTTAGCGGTTGAGTAGATGTGGCCCTTCGCTGGTGAGTTAGCGGCTGAGTATATTTGACACTTCGCTGGTGAGTTAGCGGTTGAGTGTATGTGGCCCTTCGCTGGTGAGTTAGCGGTTGAGTGTATGTGGCCCTTCGCTGGTGAGTTAGCGGTTGAGTGTATGTGGCCCTTCGCTGGTGAGTTAGCGGTTGATTGTATGTGGCCCTTCGCTGGTGAGTTAGCGGTTGATTGTATGTGGCCCTTCGCTGGTGAGTTAGCGGTTGAGTGTATGTGGCGGTTGCCAAATTGTTTGCTCCCTGTCTGCTGCCATGGTGCTTAAAATCGACTTATTTACCAGGATAAAAGTGATTTATTGAGCACGTGTTGTTGTTGATCTTGAAGTGTGTGGTCGGAGTCTCAGTTGTATGCTTAGAATGCTCTTCGAATTATGGTAGTTGTGAGTCATTTATAATAATTATTTATATTTTTAAAAATTCTTTTCTTAATAATTCTTGAGACTTCAATTTATTTTTTTTTGCTACTTCAAAATATGTCTTGATCTTCTTACCTTCTTTTCTGTGTGTTACTAGTTATCACTCTCGGGGTCACCAAAATATGGAGGTGTGGTAGTCCTCCATATTAATACCAATATTATTTATCCAAATTGTAGTAATAATAAATTCCATAAAATATTATTTATATTTGGTTTATTTTATGTATGATTAATATCCACGACACTATGTGTTGTCATATTTATCGTTAATAAAATGTGATTGGTATTTTCTTATTTATAATCGAAAAGAAAGGTTTCAAGAATTATACATTTTTGGAAAATTCGACTAGGGAGAAACAAAAGCCGTGTCCGATCTGACACTTGAATTTATTTTTGTTTTTTTCTGTGCTGTCAATATATGGGCCAATCTGTCCAGTAACATGTGATGCGTGTTGACAAGCCGCGATGCGTGTTGGCAACCCGCTACACATATTTAAATATCAAACTTAAGACTAATGATAAAATCATGTAATGATCATGATTGAAATTAATGAATTTAATGATTTTGTTAATATGTATTTATTTTTTAGACAATTTAAAACCAGTAAAGTTTTATATCAGTAAAGTGCAATATTTTATTTTTTAACTTCCCGTAGGGTAAGTTATTGTAATGGGCCGAAAATCGGAATTGAAAATTTTTACATTTCTCGACGTTTTGAAGGTTTCTGAACGTTTTGGCATACCTCAGAAAAAATGGATGTGTGTGTGTGTGTGTATGTATGTATGGATACAAATTTCCAGTCACGTTTCAGGGCGCACGGGTCAACCGATTTGAATGGTTCAAAAAACATTCGATATTCATTTCCAGCCGTTTCGGAGATACAGAGCAAAGAGTGCAGAAAATAGAAATCAAATTTTTGAGAGAACAGAGTATCCGATTTGAATGATCTAAAAAACATTGAATTAGTTATGATTGGGAGAAGTGTTTTTTAGTTTTTGGCAAAGGCAGGCCCAGCCATTTCGAAGGTACGGAGCTAAATATGTGAAAAATGGCAGTTTTTAAGAGAACTAAGCGTCCGATTCAAAATAATTCAAAGAACTTTCTGCTTGTTTAACAAAATAATTGATTTTTTTTTTTTTTTTTTTTTTTTTTTTTTTTTTTGTATATCGAAAATATTTCAGATTTTATTTTTAATTCTGACTACAGTTCTAATATACTTTACAAATAATTTCAACTCTGCATTCAGTATTCCTCGAACATTTCGTTACGGTACGGGAAGTTCCAGCAATTTGCCTTACGGCACGATGCCATAATTGCCTCAAGACAGAATTCCACTTACAGCTACTTTATTGTTGTTTTGCAGATAAGTCTAACTCTAATATTCAAATAAGATTACTCGTCGCAATCATACTAAAAATAACAATATTTTTAAAGTTGTAAAAAATAAAAGAATATTGTTTATTTATTGAATTTCGAACTATAAATATTTACATATTTTTAACATCAATTCTATATTTGCTTATTTATGAAGAAATGAATTATATATTATTTTGATCAAAATAATGCAATGCAATTTTCAACAATAAAATAAATAATAAAACACTATTACAAAATATGAACTGCATTTGATCTCATCTAATTGATTGAAATAGGAAAACAGAATAACAACAACTAGAAAAATATATCTAAATAAAATCAAAATATCATTTTCCACGCAGAAGATTTTCTAAAAATAAATTATTAAAGGAAAACAATGAATTACGTTTTTATACGAAAATACTTTTCCAGGAAAGTTTCACTTGTAGTAACACTTTTTCAGTCTTTAAAAATACTTCATTTATATATACACAACTTTATTTCCGTAATAACGGAGTTCATGAGTGATATAATGAAACCAGTGCGGAAACTGGAAAAACTAAAAATAAATAAGCTGGTTCATTTCTGTACTGAGATCATAAAATATTTTCTTACTTGATTCTGAAATGAAGTTGATTTGACTAGACATAAATCCTTCGAAAACTTTATGCAAAATATAACTTTGCGATAATATATATTTATTTGAATTATTCTTTAAGGGGTGTATATATTGGTTAAAAAAATACATATTCAAATTATTTTAATCACTATAATTCCAAAATGCAGCAAAACTTGTACAATCTTAGTTGTTTTTGAAAATAATGCTGAAAAAACAGAAACAGCAAAATGGCTTTTGTGTTTCAATCAAAATATTTCTAACACGACACACATTTCTGAAGTAAAAACTAATTTCGATTCTTAAATAATTCTTAATTTTAGTTGTTTACATTTTCTATGAAAATGTAATAGAAATTAAAGTAGTTATGAATTAGATACGTCAAATCACACACAACTATTCACAATTTTAGTGTCAAATGATTCCGAACAACAAAAACATCGAGAAAACTAAATTACCATATCGGATTTTCTGGCGAAACTATATTTTTTATACAGTTTTATTAAATTATGTCAGAGTTGGCAAATGTTTCGACACCATGATTTGCCCCAGTGTTATACAATCTATATTTACAGGAGAAATACGAACAAAATTATACATATGAACAAAATGACACAGAGGCCTTATTTAAAAATAGATTAGTTTTATTTACGTTTCCGCGTCTGTATAACATGAAGAAATCCATATTAACAATCCTGTCAGATGTTGAGCGTCATTGTCACAGCATTGTCGAAGTAGTCACGTGTGTTGTGCTGTCAAAGGTTTATCCTGAGGTTTTGTCATGGTTTTCGGTACTTTTTCGTTGTTATTTGCAATCATTTTTATTAAAATCAATAAACTTTTGCCAGTATCAGTGATTATGATCCATTTTATTGCATTTATGAGAGAATTTTGATCATATATTCATTTATATCACTCTTGAATGATAAATGATTTTTTTATATAATGGACAAAATGACAGTAATATTTTGCAAGAATCTATCGGGTACTTCATTCGACGCCAAGTTAAACAAAAATTGAAACTTGTTAAAGGCGATTGGTTTTTAGATTCTACTTTAATTCTAAAAATAAAACAAAAATCCACCGGTAGTAGAAAAAGACTTGGATTTATTGCAAAACCTTATAGTTCAATTTTGAGTTTAGCAAAGGTTGGTTACATTGTATGATTTGTTGCCTGTGGGCCCATGCATAGTATACTAAAATGTCCTAAAGAGGACCAAACCTTTTATTTATGAACTACCTTCTTAATAACTAGAATCTCAGTGTGACCTTGCCCTAAGTAATTTTGTCCGAATGGACAAAATTTTTTTGTGTTTAGTTGGATATTTTCTTAATAAATATGTTATTAAAGTACTTACTTACTAAATAGATCATGTTAGTGGTAGTCAATGAACTAAAGATGGGTTTATATCTTGGTTAAAGAAAAATATATTATCAAATAGTTTTAATCACATAGTTCTAAAATGCAGCAAGGATTGTAGAAACTTAGTTGTCTTTGAAAAATAACAGAAACAGCAAAATAGATTTTTTATGTTCTAATCCCAATTTTCATAATATGACATACATTTATAATAAAAAAATAAATATAATTGAAAAACAGAAACACTATGACATTTTGGTCGTACTTCACCTATAATTGAAATATTTTCTTTATGATTTTTATTGATGATAAAATAAATTATTTCCTCGAAAATTTTGTAGAAGTGATATAATTCAATAAATTAGTGCAAAAAATATTGTAGCATATATATTTTCAAAATTATAAGCAAGCAGTATATATACATAACCATAAAGTTAAATAATAAAATTTAGGCTTAAACTTCACCATATTATTCATAAACATTTGCAACCGCAGTGGAGCTCCCTTAGCGCTGAGTGAGAAACACAAATTCAACCTAAGTTCATAAAATCAGTTCTCTTGGCGGATCAGTCTTGCAGGAATCCCCGCGTGCTTCCAATACATCACATCAAAGTTTTTTTTATTAAATGCTGCAGAGTACAAATCCGCATTGGTTTCATTACAGTTTACTGAGGCAAGTAATACCTCCAAGAAGCAATAATTTAGTAACAGCATTTTAAACTGGCAGTCGCGCTCATACGAATAATATATTACGAGCGATACGCTCATATCCTCCGATTATTAGATAGGGGAATACTTTTCATTTTATTATTTTCGTTGTGTTCTTCATCATTTTGCATGTTTCGCGCTTCGTTTACACACATAACGATTATTTATGCGTTTGCCGTACGAAAAATCCTGGCAGAGAACTTTTCTTAATAAAAACGTTTAGATCTTCATTTGCCAAAGTAAATAAGGGATTCCGAAAGACGGACGGACGAGAGATGTAACGATTAATGTCAGTTTATGGAATTAGCAATTTGTCGATAATAAAAGGATCTGTTCAAACTCAAACAACTAAAATCTTAGTTAATAAATCATTTTTTTAAGTAAAGGAGATTGAGTTCGGTTGTGACAATTTTTTGATCAGTAATAATTTTGTTAATTTACCAGTGGAACATTGAAAATACTATACTACTGTCCTTAAATACGATGGATTACCAATAAAATCAAATCGTATAAGAGAAGGGCAAGTGTCACAGCCGTCCAAAAGCCCAGGACTGTTGTGACAGGCATGAACATAGGTTCAACTAGCTGTAAGTGGAATTCTGTCTTAAGGCAATTAGGGCATCGTGCCTTAAGGCAAATTGCTGGAACTTCCCGTACCAGTTTTTTTTTTTTTTAAACGATTAACATTTTTGAAGAAAATTTATTTCGAAAAAATAAGATTTTTGAGAAACTATAAATTGGACCAAAATCTAAACTTTCTTTCAAAGCAATCGTACTGCTTTAACTGCATAAAGACGAAACATCAAAGCGCGTAAGCGCCGCGTCGCCGTCTAACGCGTAAACATTGGTACGGAACCCATAGGGCTGTAAACCAAATTCATACTTATTGTTAAAATCTCTATAAAATATCTGATAATTTGATGTGCATATGTCTAATGATCATTTTTGACCGCCAAATGGCATTTTTTTTTACTTTTTTCATTAGATCTCCGAAACCGCTAGACCTGCCTTTATGAAAATTTGATCGGTTCTTCACCTTGTCAATATAAGTAAAATGTTTTTTGAATTATTAAAATCGGACGCTCCGTTCTCTTAAAAACTGAGTTACCGTTTTTGGCGCTTTTTGCCCCGTATCTTCAGAACGGCTAGACCTGCCTTCGCCCAAAACTAATCAGCACGTCTCCTTATCAATACAAATCCAATGTTTTTTGAATTATTCAAATCGGTTGATCCGTGTTCCCGAATTCGTCGACGAAAATTTGTATCCGCACATACATACACACACGCACATACATACATTATTGATTAGAAATTATTTCTATATTATTCGTAGTTTCTATAAATCTTTGAAGTTATTAAGATGAAAAAGATTTTACAGGTATGACAGATATTACAACTGTTCAAAGAATGAGATTGTATCGCCAGCGAAAAAGTCATTTGAATGTATGTTAATTTTAATTACATGAAGTTCAAACACAATTTCATTTTTCAAAATTTAAAATTTATCATTATATAAATGTGTATAATGGTCGACACTAATAAATGTGTACATCACGAGTGTTACCATATTACTAATAAACATTATTCAAAATTGTTATATGATGTATTTATTTTTACTTAAATGTCATCTTGTACAGTAGCAAATAAGTTTTACTCATATAGCGTGTGAACCTTACGCGCACTCTTTTTTTAAAATAAAGTAACAATAATTCTTTGTGAATTTTTTTTCCCATATTGAATTTTTTTTCTTTTCTCTTTCGCATTTTGTCTTAATTAAAATAGATGTTTTTATCTATTTAATTTCCACTCGAGAAGAACAAGAAATACATGTCACAACCGTACCCCAAAATTTGTCACAACCGTACCGGGCGCACACTTTTGAAAACAAATCATCATTATGACTGAGCTAAATCAACTAAGCTAAAGCTAAGTGCTGGTAAATAATTACTGATGCTGAACTTATAGCAAAATAACAAACAAAGCAATCTATCTGTATACAATTAATAGCTTTACAGGAATTCGAGAACAAAGAATTACTTTTGACTTTTTATGCGGTCTACAGATAATGTTATTACAAGACTCTGAATGTAAAAAATAAAGGAAACTTGTTCGAACAATCATGCTTTATTTTTCTTTCTTTGGACTCTATCTCATAATCAGTATAGTTTAGCTCTGTCGGTAGGACGACTGTCACTACCTTACCCTGGCACAACCGTACCCAGTTCGCCCTACTTATGAAAATATGCATACATACATATATATATATATATATATATATACATATAAATATAATGAAAACAACAAATTACGATGTCCCTATTGAAACAAAAATTATTATATTACATCCCTAAAAATATTTTCAAAGAAAGAACAGGGCTCTAATATCATTCTTTATTCTACATAGCAAGCGATTTTTTATTATTATGATCTAATCATAATATGCTGAATTCCAATGATGGAAAATGGTCTCCGCGGAATCATTCGAAAGAAAAATTATTATCGATGAAAATTCATCTGGTATATTGAATAAAGAATTAAATTAAATTCTCGTCTCTTCTTTGATAACTTCATCCAATAACATTATAAAATAAATTATTTTGCCGCAGAAACGCATGAGTCATAAATTATGATTCTGCTAAAAATAACAGAATTGTTATATATTATTTGGACGCGGAATAGCAAATTGATATCATTGATAATGTGTTACATGAGGGTCAGTATATCATATATACTTAAAAATCTTAGAAGATAATTCTCTAAAAATTAGAAAAGATAACTAGCTGTAAGTAGACTTAAAGAATATAAATTGAGATTGAGCTGTTTAGATAAAATTTTCAAAGGTATACTTCGATAATAAAAACGCACTACGCTTTCACTACTACAACCACTATACACGGTAGATTTTTGCCAAATTCTGATCCTGATGATTTCCAAATGATATCTTACAAAAGCATTTTAAATTTTACGAAAAGTTTCTACTATGAAACGATTCAAGGATTTTTAGCGAATAATTGGATAAATTATCGACTTATCGACTTTCATCGAATGGCTTTTAAATGTTTGAATTAGTTCAGGTGGTTTGGCAAAAAATTCGACAAAAAATCAAATTTTATTTTGCAAATTTTGATATTTTTTTAAAAATAAACGGCTTGTCATAAAATCATAATATTTTAGTATGTTTATAAGGATCATGAGCTCTATCATCAGAAAATATTTTATCAAAATCGTCCAAAAAAATTATCAATTTTTTATGAAGAAACAACCCGGCTGATCTTTACTAGAAACTAATCAACAAGTTTCTCAAGTGATATCTTTCGAACAGTTTTTTGAATGTTTAAAATCGATTCAGAATGGAATCAAATTTTTGAAATCTCTGGAACCGTTTTAGAGAAAGCGTGGTCAAAAGGTCAAAAATCCGCTTATATACACAGATACACATACTATTTTAAAATCATGTTTCAAATGATTAGGAAACACTTGTTCGTCCACGGTTCCAGGCACACTTATCATCCGATTTGAATGGTTTCAAAAACATTCGATTCCTATTGAAAGGGAGATGTGCTGATTAGTTTTTGGCAAAGGCAGGTTCAGCAGTTACGAGGATACGGAGCAAAGAGTGCAGAAAATATCAATCGAGTTTTTGAGACAAAGGAGTATGCGATTTGAATAAACCAAAAAACATTCAATTTGTGGGAGAAGTGGTGATTTGTTTTTGGCAAAGGCAAAAGCTAGCCATTTCGAAGATACAGAGCTAAATGTACAAAAAATATCAGGTTTGAATGTTTCAAAGAACTTTCTGCTTGTTTTAACAAAATAATTGCTTTTGGAAAAAAAATGTTTTAATTTTTCTTCCAAAACATGTTTTTTTCAAAAAATATCTTTTTGTACATCGAAAATAATTTAGATTTTAATTGCAATTCTGACTTAACTTCTAATATATTTTCAACAAATAATTTCAACTTTGCAATTCAGTTTATATAATTCTTATAATCTGTATTAGACAATGTTACAATATTTGTAATAATCTATTTGAAAACATTGAATATTCCTGGAACATTTCGTTACGGTACGAAAAGTTCCAGCAATTTGCCTTAAGGTACGATGCCATACACACCACTAGTTATTAGATTTAAATCAAATCAATTTCTTGCTTTTTGTTTCTTTGAAAAATATTTTATTAAAACTAGTAGTGACAAATTGTAAAATAAAAATAAAAATTCCCAAATTGTCAAATTTTAAATTAAAAAATGAGTTAAGAATCGAGTATTATTTCATATTTACAAATATTTATTAAATTTTGATAGCTATGGAATAATAATGCTAAAAAAGTTCGTTTATTTACGCAGGAGGAATTTATAAAAATAAAAATTGATTCAGCAAACTTTCTACAAGCAGTATTTTGTTCCATGAATAATATTTTTAGATTTTTAATGTTGAAAGTATAATTAAATTTTTCAATGTGTTCCGAAAACATTGTTTTGCATTGATTGGGATTTTTTGAGTTATAGACATGCTGCTTCATTATTCTACAAATATATTGTGGAATAATAATAATATGTGAAAAAATATGTCACACACACACATATATATATATATATATAATATTATTATGTCTATAAACGCACATTGCAATGTAGGTACATTCGCATTCGCATTCGCATTCGCCTTGATTATTGGATTACGGCGTCCACGGTAGCGATTCTCTCGCTGCCTTGAGTCCAATTCATTTCTTTATGTTTTATTTTGTCATTCGTTATGACCATCGTCGTCTTAGTTGGTCGTGCCCGCCGTCTGGAATGGGGTTTTAGAAGACGGGGATGAAAACCCCTAGAGGAGGTTTTTTTCTTATCATTAATAATCCTCTTAATAAATCTCCCTGGGCCCCCGCAGACAAAAAACAAACGGATAAAAAGCATTACTGTGACCCATCCCGCAAACCAAAGCTGAGCCAGTCGTCATAACTGCTGTATAGAGCTGAAGATATAACTATTTATTATATATATATATATATATATATATATATATATATGTCTATTATATTGGGTATATACCATTAATGTTTCAGATACCATTGTATCGCAAAATATTTATTGCGATTCGCATTCTTTATTTCCAACGCAGTCATTATTTTGCTGCCATAAAACAATCTAGAGTTTCATATCCAAATAATTCAAAAAGTTTAATAAGTATTTTAATATAAAACAAAAATACTTTTTAATGATCCTTTCATTTCCAGAGATTCCAGAAGTCTTATTAGTAATGGAAAAGTTGATGGTAGGATGGAGGAAGATTCTTTAGTGAAGTAAGTAAGATAGGAAATTAAAGGAAGATGTATAAATACTGAAGTTGATATGAAAAGCAAATTATAATAACATAATTTAATAATTCTTTGCTTGATTGATATTTTGCGAACTGTAAAGGCATTATACAATTTAGTGAAATATAAGCGTGCTATATTATTAATCTATTTGACAAATTTGGCTTTTTTTCCTAACTGCATTCTGTCTTGTGGTGACAAAGCTTAATATGTCTTGTGGTGACAAAGCTTAATATGCCTACCAAGCGTATTAAATACAGTCAATAAACTAGTGGTGCATGGCATCGTGGCTTGAAGCAAATTGCTGGAACTTTTCGTACCGTAGTGAAATGTTCGGGAAATATTAAAAGTTTTCAAATTGATAATTATAAATATTGTAACCTTGTCTAATATTTATAAGAATTATATAAACTGAATTGCAAAGTTGAAATTATTTGCGCAAAGTATATTAGAACTTTAGTCAGAATTAAAAATAAAATCTGAATTATTTTCGATATACAAAAAAAATTTTTTTCGAAAAAAAAAATTTTGAAACAAAAATTTTTTTTCAAAAGCAATTGCTTCGTTAACACAAGCAAACAGTTCTCTGAATCATACAAATCGGACGCTTAGTTCTCTCAAAAACTCCTATTATTTGAACATTTAGCACTGTATTTTTAAAATGATTGGACCTGCCTTTGCGAAAAAGTAATAATCACTTTTCCCTATCATTATAAACTGAATGTTTTTTAGATCATTCAGATCGGATGCTCCGTTCTCTAAAAATCTCGATTTTTATTTTCGGCATACTTTGCACCGTATCTTCAAAACAGCTGGATCTGTATTTGCCAAAACTAATCAGCACATCTCCCTATCAATAGGAATCGAATGTTTTTTGAATTATTCAAATCGGTTGATCGATGTTTCCGAAATCGTCGACGAAAATTTGTATCCGCACATGCATACACACACGCACACACACACACACATACATCCATTTTTTCTAAGGTATATATATATATATATATAAATTTTCATTTTCAATTTTTTTGCTATTACTATAACTTGCCCTACGGGAAGTTAAAAAAGAAACTATTTGCACATAAGCAACATTAGCACGTTTGATACTCATGGCATTGTGTTCATTTTGACCAAATAAATTTAGTTTATTTATGTATTTATTATTATTTTGATATAAATTTTTATTGGGTTAAAAAAGTTTGCAAAATAAAGATATTTTAAAATCCTTTAATTTTTTTTTGAAGTTGGTTTTATTTTTTTTGAAATAAATAAAATTAGAATACAAATATAATAATAAAGCAGACTTTAAACAAAAGCAATTACTACTACTCGTATTTATAGTCATTTTGGCCAAATAACTTTTAATCATTTGTATTATCATATTTTTGTTTTTACATGTACTTATGGATCTATTATTATCATTTGAAATAATTTGATTTTAGTATTAATTTTTATTGAGCGTGAATTGATAGCATTTTTTTGCTCTTTCTCGAATTCATTTTCGACACTTCTACCTTAATTTTTCATTATAACTGTTTTCTAAATTTATTATTATATGCTTTAACAACAAAGAAAGTAAATATGAATAATTGCAAATAAATAATGATGGGATTATTGAAGCAATCAACTTCATATTTCAACAATTATCCAAGTCAACAAAAAATCTCATCAAATTATAGAAGGTAACGATCTTTGTTATAAATATATAATATCTTTTCAGAAATAATAAGTGGTATAAAATCGTACAAGCACGTCCGCAATAATGATAGGAATATTCCTTTGTTCCACTCGCCTTCCACATATTCCTTCTCATATATCTTCGGTCATATGAAGAGTCCTGAGTATGAGGTATTATGCATTAGACGTGGTTTTCGTTTCCACCCTTAGCCCTTAATTCCCATTAGACCATAAGACCGTATAAGACCGCGTGGGGTGAGCGGCACATGTTTTTTAGCTGAGGGGTTAAAACGCCACGGTCTAGCTCTAGTAGCCCAGCAATAAAAACTACGATTTTTTTATCCATAACGTTTCGTTATAAAACGGCGGACAAAATGCATAGTTACGATTATGGGGCGTATTCTATAAATCTGAATAAGAACTACATGGATGTTAGTGTTGTTGTTAAGAAATGCTGCTATCCAAAAATAGATCTATAACGATATTTCCATTGGAGACTTAGCAACTTCATGCAGCGATATGATCGATATTGGGAATTATCTTAATTTAAATTTTATATATGATTTATTAATATAATTATATACATAAATTGATATTTTTATATTTCTAATATAGTAATAAATACAAATAACTTTATATTATAGGAGTATGTTAGTATTAAGTTGTTTCAGTTTGAATTTAGCGGCCATTAGTGTTGATAAATGAGGGAGATGGCAGCACATATGTCTAATATAAGGAATCTGTGAAGTTAGAAATATTGTAAAGAGTTAGAAATGGCGCGGATTGTATATAGTAGTTATGATGTATAGAGTGATTGAATGTGGAGAATTATTAAAGAGTTGATGTATATAACATGAAAATAAAAACATAATTTCAGTAGCGTCGCTCATAATCATTTAATATATTTTGTTGTATTTATAATTTAACAGTTTATATAAAGTTTTATAAGAATTAAAAGCATTATTTGAAAAGCACATGTTTGGTTTAATTCTGGTAACTCCCGCATAACACGTTGCTTCTATAACACGGATTCGCTTTAACGCGGTTTAAGAATTGAAACTAACTCCCTTATAACAACGCTTTAACACGTTTTGAGAATTAAGCAAAACTTTAGTAAAATAAAAAATATAGTAAAACCTATGAAAATCAAAGTTTATTTAATGTAAAATTAGTAAAAACGCCGTACACTAGCCCAATAAATGTGTCAAAACTAATGCAAAAGATAATTAATTTGATATTTATTATTTGACCGTATACGTTCTACCGAAAAAAAATTCTAGGCTCATCCGAACAATTCTTCTTAAGCAAAGATCCTTTGAATAAAATGAGCATGAAATTTTGATAAAGAAAACTTTGTATGTGGTGAATATACAAATATCTTTTCGCTTAAAGCAAGTAATTGCAAAAATATTTTTTTTGCAAAAAATAATGCATGGATTTGGGAGCTAGTACAGAATTGCTTAAAGGATATCTTGCAAAAAAAGGATTGCTTGTTAATTATGACGTTAAAAATTATATAATTTATGTAATGTATATTACTTCTTAAAAAATAAATAAAAAATATAACAATATTTAGTATAAAATCATGATGTGTAACAGTATTGTGAGTATATAAGTTTCAATATTTAGATCACATTCACTTCATTTTTTATGATACACAAAAAATTGGTAATACCAATAATTATCTACAATAACGCATATTGAAATATATATTAGACCATATTTGGAAATCGTAATCGATGTTGATCAAATGACTGAAGAAAGTTTTGAAGTAACCACCCAGAAACAATTTTTTTACAATTATACTCGAATATAGTATCAGAATTAAATATAGAATTATTTTACCATCTGTGCAAAAATACAATATTTTATTACTAAAATATGGCTTTATAAATAGATATTTATAAGAAGTTTTTTTACATATACAGGTGAAAAGTTTTGAAAAAAAAAACAATTAAAATCCCTTTATTTGTATTAGTAGACCATAAACATCCCTTCACTATTAATAACAATAATATTCATCTACAACGATAACTCTGCTACAGTTCATTATTTGCAATCTGCCTAATTGTCTTAACTTATTATAAATTATTGATTATTATAAATAAATTACTTCTCATAGGGCTATAATATTCAGTTTAAGGGGTTTATACCGACTTAAATTTATTCCTACGAGTAATTCCATCAAAATCTCAAATGAAAAAATGTGCGTGGTTCGATCTCGTTCTATATCATTCTTTGATATGTGTATGACAATAGGTGCAATTAATTTGTTACTTTCTGTTGCTAGCAATTAATATATGTATTTTTTTAAATGTGGTAGAAGTGAAATAACCACGAACAATTGCACGAGTATTGGATACTCTGATTTAAAATCCACAATCATTTTAGAAACAATAAAATGCTTGAAGAATGTAATAGATAATAATTGGGTATATTTGTATCTAGCACCCCACTCAAAAATATATTTATTTATTAGGATAACTTCGTGAAAAGTTTCACAAATAATAAGTAAAAGGAAGTATTATTATAATATGTACTTCATTGTGCAATTATATCAAGACAATTTTTCATCAGAGTATATTATATTAAGATGCAAGTTACTGCTGAACGAAATATAAATCCTTTTGTGTCTATTCACATTAAGTGGTATGGCTGATGGTACAAAATTTTCAGCAACGCTCTTTCATATATAAGAAGAGATGACAGATAAAAAGAAATGACATAAGAACTCGTCATCTTATTTGCATGAGTGTAATAAGTAATGTAGAATGGATGAAATATTATTGGGATGTTCCTATTTTAATAACAAGTAAGACCTGCAAAATATTCACGAATTTGAATATTAACTTATAATCAATAATTAATAGTTTCATAAATGTATTCAAAATTTGCATATTGTTTGTAAGAATTTCATCAGAATTTCAAATAATTAAAATCGATATTATTTTCAATTTTTTTAAATTATTTATTGATCAATTCAAAAATCTTCTTTGGGTGCAAAGTGAAATTGGGTATGAAAAGTATTAGGTATGCATCAGATCGAATAGTTAGGCAATAAGAAATAATAAAGATTACTTACAGATTTATAGTGGGGTTTGTGGTAAAACCTTGTTCTTGCAATCATAGATTCAGGATACGAATGGTACAATGTCCACTTCAGCCAGCTTGACAAGAAGCAGTATAGTACTTTTTGTTTACATTATAATAAAAAACATCCTTATGTCTTCATCTTTGACACCTAAAATTTGTTTTAAAATATATATGTATATATTCACAGGTTTAGTACTGTGTCAAGCATTGTAAGTGATAGTTGGTATTTTTTTTTTTTTTAAATTAACTATAATTTAAATAAAATATTAAACAAATGGTGTATGGCATCGTCCCTTAAAGCAAATTGCTGGAAACTTCCCGTACCCTAACGAAATGTTCGAGGAATATTAAATGTTCTCAAATAGATTATTATAAATACTGTATCATTGTATAATATTTTTAAGAATTATATAAACTGAATCACAAAGTTAAAAATATTTATTTAAAGTATATAAAAGATCTTTAAAACTTTAGCTAGAATTAAAATTGAAATCTAAATTATATTCGATATTCAAAAAAAAAATATATATATATTTATTCCAAAAGCAATTGTTTTGTCAACACAAGCAGAAAGTTTTTTGAATCATTCAATTCGTATGCTTATTTCTCTTAAAAACTGCCCCTTTTTGTATATTTAGCTTCTGTATCTTTTGGCTAGGCCAAAAACGAAGAGCCATTTCTACCAATCATTACTAATTGAACCTTTTTACATAATTCGAATCGGATGTTTCGGTCTCTCAAAAACTCGATTTCCATTTTCTGCACTCTTTGCTATTTATCTCTAAAACGGCTGGATCTGCCTTTGCCAAAAACTAATCAGCACATCTCCCTATCAATAGGAATCGAATGTTGAACCATTCAAATCGGTTGATCCGTGCGCCCGAAAACGTGATAAAAAAATGAGGACACACATAACACACACATCCATTTTTTCTGAGGTATGCCAAAATGTTCAGAAACCTTCGAAACGTCGAGAAATGCAAAGATTTTCATTTTTGATTTTCGGCTCATTACTAAAACTACCCTACGGGAAGTTAATAATGTACTAGTATATAATTTTTACTGTTTTGAAATTACACTGAAGATGAAGCATATACCACGGATTCGAAACCTCAGTAATTATTGAATAAAGTGTGTGTAAAAATCTGAGTGTTGTGCTGTTCATATTTATCATTATATATATATATATATATATATATATATTTCGCCAAACAGAAGTAAATAAGCTTTCTTTGCGTTATTTTAACTTCAAGAATATTGATGTCCCCGAATGTCCAGATTACATGATACCCAAAAAAACCTAATAAGAAATTGCTTATCCGTGAAGCCCATAGGACCTAATACACATCGAATAACTCTACCCTTTTGCTAATCCAAAATATGTTTTCGCATCCGTCCATTCATTTACGGCAGGCACAAAAGTCATTCCAACCTTCCGTGCTTGCACACACATAAGCTCACAGAATACATCCTAAACCTTCATTTCATTTGGCCCCGTCTTTTTGATAATAATAATGCTTCTTGGGATGAGGAAAGGAGAAAAAACTAAGACCAACACAGTGGCACGCGAAAAAAACGCAAGATATAACACTAATACGGCCGCCCTAGCGCCACCCGATGCTTACCAGCATAACAGAGCAAATGTGTCGTAAAAATCCTACGCGCACCAATATAGAAACTATCCCCACTTGGCGCATTATATTCACTACTGCCCGGAAGTAGGAAAATACCTTAGGCCGTTCCGACGTTTTGCTACGCAGAGCAAATATTTTAGACAGTTCCCAATTTTATTGATTGATGAATTACTAATTAGCTTCAATTAGAGTTAAGTAATTAAATAATTAGAATTTAAATATAAATTGAACTAGTGGTGCTATCATTTTGTCTTAAGGCAAATTACTGGTACCTACCGTAACTTTACATTTTTCAAAATTATTTTAAATTTAAACCATTTTGAAACATTCGTTTTTTTCCCAATGTTGCATAGTTGTTATACAGACCAAATATCAAAGAGCGCAATGCCGTTGCGGTTTACGGTGAAACATAACAAATTTTGGAACGAAACCCATAGAATTGTAAACTAAATTTGAACTTCACTTCATTAAAATCACTATAAAATATCTAATAATTTAATGGGTCTAATGATATTTTTTGACCCTCAAATGACATTTTCTTAAACATTTTTCAGTGGGTCTCTAAAATCGCTGGACCTGTATTTCCAAAAATTTAACCAATTCTTTATTATATCAATATAAGTGATATGTTTTTTGAATCATTCAAATCGGATGCTCCGTTCTCTCAAAATTTCGATTCTTGTTACTTTTTACCACGTGCTATAGAAACTCGATTAACCGGACAAGTTGTTGTCGACGGGCATTCGGATAATCGAAAATCCAGATAATCGAATGTATAAAGAATATTGTTGTGTATTTATTAAAAATAACAACTACATACATAGATATTAACGAAATTCAATGTTTATTAAGAAATTAGCACTTCCTTATGTATGTACATACATATTTTTTTCGATTACATTACATACAAATACTAAATTGCGCCATTAATCATGCAAAAATTCGAATTGTAGATATGTACATACATATAAATTGGTCGCGATTGGTAGTCCAAATAATTGCAAATCCGTATAACTGAAATTCGGATAATCAAGGTTCTACTGTATCTTTACGTTAAGCGAAAACCGCTGGACCTGTCTTTACCAAAAACTAATTAGTATGTTTCCCTGTCAAAACGAATCAAATGTTTTTTGCAATCATTCAAATCGGTTGATATGTGCTCTCAAAATCGTGTACGAAAAGTTGTATCCAAACATACACACATTCATACTACGTACATCAATTTTGTCTAAAAGATGCCAAAATGTTCAAAGGGCTTTAACGTAAAGATATATTAAAATTTTCCAGTTTTCTTGCGATTTTCAAACTTACCATACAAGAATTTAATTAATGGCGTAACTCATCAGAATAAAACAATTTGTTTATGTGATTATATTCAGCTTATTGGATACTTGTATTAAATTAAAATTAATCTGATTTAATAAATTATCAATTATCAATTACAAGTGGTAAATTAATCAGCAAATTAGTAGTGGTAGATAGGTAATATATTCATAAGTAAGCTATATAAAGTTCCAACGTTTTGATACGGTTTTACCCCACAGTCTTGGTAAAGAGTGAAAGCTATCTGGCAAATAGATACAATGATTTATTTTTATTTGGGAAGGATTTTACAAAAAAAAAATTGCAATTTTTCTTAAAGAATGCAAAATATAAATTTCATTAGCCCATTTCTATCAAAATTTAAGCTAAAATATTCATCTGCAAAGTTGGAATAATCAAATTGGAATTAATTTCTGTATAATTGCTTTTTTAACTTAATTTTATTAACTTTTTCATTGTTTAGTGTAGTTTTTTGGAAATTTACTATTTTCTCATTGTTTACAGTGTAATCTTTACATGTGTCAGTGTAAAGGTTTAGTTAAGCCACATGTAGCTTTTATAAAGTTTAAAAAAAATAGTTCTATATCACTTAAAAACAATAATATATTTTATAAAACAATTAAAGAACAAATACTTAAAAAATATATTCAGGTATCATAAACTAAATAAAAGAGCTCGAACCAAAAAACTTTATCTCCAGATAGCGATGTCATAAGAATTAAGATGATGACTGGTTAGACACTATTGACATCTACTTTAAAAAAATATCGTTATAAGTAATTATAACGTCATAATGTATCGTTATAATTCAGTATCTATACTTGTTTTTGAGATAAGAGTGGTGGACCTTTTAACCCGCGGACCTTAAATCCCCGCTCTACTCTACTTGACAATTTAATTGTGACTAATAGTTTCCAACAAAGCACTGTGATATTACAAAGAATCAATATAAGTCTATAATTCGTTTAATACCGCTACACACATTTTTACTTACAAAATACCAAAGTGCTACATTACAAAGTCACATACGTCTGAATTTTTTATAGTGATTGTAATCATAAAATATTCATATCGAATATATTTAAATGATTCGAGAGAACTCGTGTACTTACATGGAATGATTCCTAATACTGTTCCAATACTCATAAAATTCAATATTTCCTTCGTAACATGAAATAAATATCAAGCATCGCATACGAGATACAGTTTTATCAATACTAAGGACATACAAAAGAGTACTTTTAGGTCATAAACATACATTTCTAATATGTATAATGATCAATGAACGACGTAGCGTTGTACTTTGTTCTCCGGCCCTTCGCGACAACGCATCTCATAGAAACAGAGCTGAAGGATTTTTATTATTCCAAGCGACAGTTTTTATTCCCAGACATATTACTTTATGGACAAACATTTTAACTTTTTTTTGAAAAACATTTAAACTAAAATAAATTATTTATGTATAATTTACCTAAAATATTACCTTGTTCCATGTTTAAGGAAATTCCTTTTGAAATATTAGATTTCGGATTTCTCCATGCAATAGTCATATGCATTTAATTTGTTTCTAATTTAAAATAATATATGAATTTTTAATATTTACTCAACCATATTTCGCCCTTCAAGAAATTTGCATAACATCATAGCAAAATGTCTATCGCCGGATTTCGGTAGATCAATTTATCTAAAATTTTCTGTAATAGTGATAATTATTGTTTTGTTACTATTATTATTTGAACAACTGATAAAAAATTAAGGTCCCTATAAGTTATTGACTTAAGAAGCATTGACTTAACTGACTACGATGGTTTTATAGATGATAACCCAAATATTTGTCACATCACTATCTGATAAATTTTATCATTGCAATTTATAATCAATTTTATTATTCTTTTAGTTCTTCTAATATAACTAAGCAATATCCGACATATTACTTAGTCACTTTTAATTTTCAGACCTATATTTTATGTAATTCTCAATTATTGAAATTTGCAAGATGAGAAAGCTGATTTCTCATAATGTTTTCATTTATCTTGATTCTATTTGTCAGGAATTGTAATATATGGCCACTTAAAATGACATTATTGACACACGCTTTTATAATATTGCCATATTTACCAATACTTTGATGTGAAGTCATTGTTAAATTCATTAAACTTCTCAAACAATAATTTTAGTTTATCCATAGGCGGTAGAATTGATATCGCGATGTGATATGTGCCTTCTTTTTGACCGAATTCCGATCCAGGTACGACAAGAATTCCAGTATTTTCTAACATTCGGACGCATAGAAAAAATCGGGCTCCTGACAATTGATGCAGCTTTCTAAGATAAGAGCTATTATCACTTGAAAACATATTGCTATCTATATTTTTTTATCATTATCTCTTTTATTTACAACTGTCCAGTTAAGGACATTTAATAAATTTGATGAATTTACAATAGTCGGTCGAATTATTTTCTCATCTATATTTTAAGTTAAACTGCTCGACATCAGGCTGTCCAATGCGGACAAATAAGTTGCAAGGTTTAACTACCAATTTACATAAAAGCATAGTGAATATTATAAATATATAAAAACTTACAAACATAATATAATACGATATAAAAGTTAAGTGCCGTAGAGACGCTCTATAATCAGGCAAACATTGGCTGGTGAATCATAGTGAAGAATTTTTTTTGTGAAATTATATTTTCACACTTGTTAAATTATATGTTATGCAATTATTTGTAAATTTATTATAAATATTACATATGATTGCAATAACTTTTTTTGAAGGCGATACTGTGAATTTCACTGTTTTGATAAATAGTGCGGTTCTATTTCCATCACTTTTTTTCACAGTTAAAATGTTCAAATAATGTTAATCAAACTGCAATAAAACATTTGATTTTATTGCAGTTACCTAATATGTTAATTTTGTCACATGATTATTTAAAATATAAACTAACCAGTCATAGTCATCACACAATTTCGAAAACATTTAAAAAAAATGAACACTGAAATACAATTGTTTTTTTTTGGAAAATATTAACATTTTTTTATTTTGTTTGTTAATCAAGACTTCAATGTCTTATTTGCAAAATAAATTTAAAAACTGATTTGTTTGAACGAGTTTTTTGAAAGTTTTTGAACGTTTTTTTAAGTTTTTCATACCCTTTTATGTCCAGACTGTCAAAAATATTTGATTTTCAACCACTAAATGGCGTTTTTTTTAAAAATGTTTCTGGATTTTCGAAATCGCGGGACTTGCCTTTTCAAAAATGTAATCAATTCTTTACTGCGTCAATACAAAAGGAATGTTTTTTGACTCATTCAAATCAGAAGCACCGTTCTCTCAAAAACTTATTTATTTTCTGCTCTCAACTCCGTATTTCAAAAAACCCAATCAGCACATCTCCCAATGAATAGGTATTGTAACAATTTTTGAATCATTCAAATCGGTTGAGCTGTGCTCCCGAAAACGTCGACAAAAATTGTACCACACAATACACACACAAACACACATCCATCTTTCTAAAGTATGTCAAAATGTTCAGAAATCTTTGAAGTCTAAATATATGCAAAAACTTTCATTTTCGATATTTGGACTATTGCTATTACTTACCCTATGAGAAGTTAACTACAAAATCAGTCAATTTGGAAGAACGCGCATTGAGTGCTGCAAAAATCCTACGAAAAAATATTATTTCTTATTTTAACTGTAATAATATCATTTAAGTTAACATTGATATTTCATTTCAAATATTTCCATATATTGAAAAATTTGCGTCTTCACATAACTTTTTAACTACATATATTACAAGATGTTTTTGATTTTGCATTCATATTTTTCCTATTCACATTTATTTTACACTGAAAGTTAAAAAAGTTCCTTTGCTGTTCATCTATACTAGTTATCGTAGTTACGTTAAAAGAGTACCTACCATCCAACAAAAATATCTTGTTAGTACTTCATAAAAATCATGATACACGATCGCGCGGACTTAACATACGTATATGATATATTGGATACTGCTCGGATTCGTTTTAGAATACAGCGACGCAATACGTCGATGATAATAAGAATCCAGCATATATCATCGTTTGCAGCAGAAATGAGGAATAAACATGACATTATTATTATTCCAGTACAAGGAGGAGTGTACAGAAAGGATAGCAGCAATATAAATAAAACTCGAAGCGTTTCAAGCACAAAACGCGCACGTTCATTTGCGATGAAGTTTAGATAAAATATATATCATTGCGCGACTTCGCAAAAAGAGTCACATAAGCTGCAACATTCTAAGAATCGTTTATGTGTTACACGTAGGATGTGGGGATAAAAATATATACATATATAGAATTCCTTAATACATACACCCATGTGATATCACGGTTACATGTAGCATCACTTATGCGTTTCTTTTTTGAGATTTTGACTTGAAATCATATCACAATAGTTGTAAAACTAAGCGAGTAAACTACAATAAAGTGTTATATGGTTTGTTAACTTTTTTGTAATATGAATTTTTGCATCATTATATATGTTATAAATTGATTGATTCATGAAGACGGCGATATCAGCACAGTAACGATAAAATAATAACTTATTTAGATAAGTACAAAAGCCGCCTAAAAATCAAACTCACTTGCCAGAGAACTCCGCTAGAACTATACTAGAGCAATGGTGAGGAGGAAGTTCATTCTTCATGTTTTTTAATTTTTTTGTAATATGAATTTTTGCATCAACTCGTTTATTATGTATGTTCCAAATTAGGTGATCCATGAAGTGACGACATCAGCGTAGTAATGATAAAATGCAAACTCATTCAAATAGTACAGTAGCTGACTCGAAGATCACCCAAACTCACTTGCCAGAGAAGTCTAATAACATACTACTAGAGCAATGATAAAAAAGAAGTTCATTCTACATTATTCTCTGACAATCTAAAAGTCTTTGCATATGGTCACATGGCATTCATGTGATATCAGAGTTACATGTAGCAACCCTTATGCGTGAAATCGAGTACAAAATCTACAACAAAGTGCCAAAATTGTTTGTTATTTGTTTTTAATAATATAACTTTCCATCAGTTTATTCCAAATTGGTAAATTCATGAAGAGGCCGATATCAGCACAGTTACGATAAAATATCTACTAACTCATTCAGACAAGTACAAGAGCCGCCTCGAAGACAACCCAAACTCACTTGCTAGAGAACTATACTAGAACACTACTAGGGCGATGGTGAAAAAGAAGTTCATTCGATATAAATATCTGTCAATCTCAAAATCATTGCCAATGGTCATTATATGGCATTTATGTGATATCATAGTTACATGTAGCAAAACTTATAAGATAATTTTTTAAGATTTTGACTTGAAATCATACCACTTTTTTTTAAATTTTGTTTTCAATAGCAATCAGAATACATGACATGAGCTATTTGGATAATGTCATGCGCTCGCACACATGCACACACACTTTCAAACACACATATAAATTAATCTGATAAATATTAACATTGTTAGTTAGAGAATCACTTCAACAAGTGATTTTACTATTCTACTCATATAAAGTTGTGGTAGTTCTGAGGGTCCTCCACATTATCTATGGGCAGCTTCTTATTCAGTCTTCTTGAAGTTGGTGTTTCAAGAAGCTGAGTGACTATAGAGTTTATATGATGTTCTTGTTTATGAAAATGTTTGACACTATTGATTTGTATAATTCTGTTTATAAATACAATATCACAATAGCTATAAAACTGAGCAAATACACAATCTACAACAAAGTATCCAAATTGTTTGTTAAATTTTTTGTGAAATGAATTTTTGCTTTATTAAGTGAACAACTTGATATCAGCACGGTTACGATGGAATAACTACTAAGTCACTCAGACAAGTATAAAAGCCGTTTCCAAAATAATCCAAACTCACTTGCCAGAGAACTTCACTAGAACACTACTGGAGCAATTGTAAAAATAAAGTTCATTCGATGTCCATATCAGCCAATCTTAAAATCACTGCTAATGGTCACAAAGCACTCACAGTGTGATATCACAATTACAAGTAGCTGCATTTATACGTTCCTTTTCTAAAATTTTTACACAATCTACAACAAAGTGTCAAAATCGTTTGTTAAATATGAATTTTTGCATCAGTTGGTTTATTACGTACGCTTCAAATTGGTTAATCCATGAAGACATCAGCATAGAAACGATAAAATACTAACTCATACAGTCAAGCACAAAAACCGCCTCAAAAATCACCCAAATTCACTTGTCAGAGAACACTGCTAAAGCAATGGTAAAATAGAAGTTCATTCGATATAAATATCTGCCAATCCCAAAATCACTGCCAATGATTACATGGTATTCATGTGATGTTACAGTTACATGTAGCAACACCTATGCGTTTCTTCTTCAAAGATTTGGACTTGAAATCATATCGCAATAGCTGTAAAACTAAGCGAGTACACTACAACAAAGTGTCAAAATTGTTTGTTAAATCTTTTGTAACATGAATTTTTGCATCAGTTCGTTTTTTACATATGTTCCAAATTAGTTGGTCCACAAAGGCGACAATTTCAGCGTAGCAACGATGAAATGCAAACTCATTCAGACAAGTACAAAAGCCGCCTCGAAAATCACCCAAACTCACTTGCCAGAGAACTCCACTAGAGCACTACTAGAGCAATGGTGAAAAAGAAGTTCATTCGATATAAATATCAATCCCAAAATTACTATCAATGGTCACAAAAATTTGCATTCTAATTGCCTAGGATAAATGTTAAAAATGTAGTATAGTAATAATAAAAAGTTTATTTATTAGCTATTATAGAGAAATCGAAATATTTTTTTTAAGTTTTTGAATTATGTTATATGATGTTCATATTTAATATTTTATAACATATATTTTTAATATATCCTGCTGATAGAAGCGTTTATAAATGATGTTATATATAATGCGTTTATAAATGACTATTTATTTTTGTCGATGAATGATATGGAAATAAACATCTGTTTTCAATTTTTTTAAAATTATTTAGCACTAAAGTAATATATATTTTTGCCGAGCACCTATATATTAGTGAAGAAAATCAAAACTTTTAGACGCATAAAAAAACTGTAAAAGTTTTTTTTAAGTATCTAACGATTCTGTCCAAACTGCTATTTTGCTTATAATTTTTTTTGAAAATGAGATGATCCACTACTCGTGGCAGCAAAGCACAATACATGTTATATAAAGTTTTAAATAAAATAATTTATTGCCACACTGCCAAACCGCTTTCTACTTTATCATCTTCATCTACAAAGATGATCACTATGGCTTAGTAGTTAAAGCTATGGGAAACTTGATTCCAAGCACCAGAAAAATCGGTTTTCACTTATAAATATTTGAAAATATAGATAACAATGTTCTGCATCAAAATAGTCTTTCTCAGGCATTTCTGAATCAATAAGAAGTCATGAGTAGTAGAATTTGTAACAATAAATTAATCAAGTAGAGCTAGATAATTCACTACCCATGTCAGAAAAGCCCACTACAAAATTCAAATAATATACATATTATAACGTTTTACATAAAATATTTTATTGCAACACTGCCTAATCATTTTCTACTTTATCATTGGAACAATTGGATTGTCATTTATGAGGCCACTTCTTAATTGGATCGAGGAAGCCATTAAAATAGGTCATAGAACTCGGTAAGTTCTGATTGCTGTTAATAATATAACAAAAATATAAATGGGCAAGCAGATTGTGTTATACTAATAGTAGAAGAAAGCTGTCACAACTGGTAATAAAAATATCTTAAATGAGTTGGGCATATTGATGCACGTCTCTGCAGGTTAAGTATATTGATGCTAATGTAGAATATTATTAGAGATTTTTGTCAAATAAATATCAAATCAATATTATAGACCATATCATTTGAAACAACCATTTCCAACACCTTGCAAAGTAATACACCTACACCTCAGAACGCAATTTAATCAATTTAATCAAGGTATAATATCATTAAGCATCCGAATCGAAGGACCATATAAATACTTCTCACAATCTCTTGATTTAATTGAGAATATATCTTTAAATTCAGTAGAGCGGAACTGAATCGTGTAAAACGTGATGCTGAGGAATCTTTCAGAGTTACTGAACGACCCATAAAATTAGTTATGGCCACCCCCGTAGTAAGAGCTCACCAAGTTTGGGGTAGTAAGTAATTAAAACCTTATCACTTTAGACCATCTCGAATTGATTGAATCGGGAACATTCAGAGAAACGTTTTGGTGATACACCTTATAGTGAATGATTTGGAATTAGATTGTCGGTATGTAAATTTTAGGAATTAAGAAAAACCTTATTTTTTAGCAATTTTTGACAACTTTAATTTCAGTTAAAACAAAATATATATATATATATATATATATATGTATATATATATATATATATGTATATATATATATATATATATATATAATATACAATTTTATTTAACATTATTTATCAATATAACAGAAGTATTTTAGAGCATGACGAATCTTTTGTTGTCTAATCAGACCATATACCCATATTGAAATATCATGCATTATTTTATTGCTTTTTATACATTTGACTTCATGTTTTTTCATACTACACCAGTTATTTTTAGAGATATTTATCATATGCAAAAGGAGCAACGTTAAATATATGTGAAAAAGCATTTTTAAATCAATCTTGATAGAGCTGACAGTATCTCGGTGGTAAAAACTAAGGATATCAACCACTGATTTTGGTTTAGATACCAAACTAATGGTCCCATTCTGTCAACAATAAACTAATGCGCTCCAACTTCCATACGTTATGCTACTGATCATACTGAATACTGGTAAAATGTCATTGCTGTGCTTTCAGGCGTTTTAAACATAAACTGCAACGTCGGTTTTCTATCGGACAACCTAAAAAAAACTGACTGCATAGCAACCACATGGCTTTTGTCAATATTTAGTATGGAAAGTTCTTCATAATATAGCCTTGCCTGTTGTGCGGCGGAATCGGTCCATAAATTACCTATAACGCAGTACTGATACCAGATTATCGCTGGAGATTATAGATCAAGATGATGTTACATTTAAGAATAACCTTTCAGGGACATTATTGCAATAAATATCTTATCAGAATTAGTGAAACCAAATGTAGGCATCTTTAATTTTAATTCTAGAAAATGAAAAATCGAGTTTATCTTGACAGCATCTTGTTCTATTAATAGCTCATCTATATATCGGAGAGTTTTCTTTGAAACTGATTTCCAATTTTCTGATATTTTTTCATAATGAATAATTATTTCGGAAATGTGCAACTCATACGACTTCAATAAATTTTAGACAATAATTAAAATATTTTAATATATTAACCAACGCACTATTCAGGTTTTACGTATTTTTCAAATCTACTAATCAAACTACCCCGTTTATACAAAATAATGTCTCTAATTTGAAAGATTGCTAATTTTTCGAATTAATTTCATAAAATTTTTTTTAATAATATGTCTTGCTAAAAACGTCACAGATAGGAATTTGATCTATGAATTATTAAATTATGGATACACGTACTTTTAATCTAAATTATTATACGATATTAAATAATGCAATTTTAGTAGAAAATTATATTATTAATCAATAACTCGATTAGTATATTATAGATTATTTATTAAAAATATTATAGATTGTGAATTATTGTAAGCTTCATGCTGATTTTAGATTTAAATTGCCGGGCTATATGATAAATTTACTTTTATATAATTTATAAAAAATATTATTAACACAAAATATTTTTAATGATAAAAATAATTAGGATTGTTTCAAGTCTTAGTGATGAAACACTTATATTGGAGATTCACTTAATTTTCAATAAAAATATCCCGTATACCATGGATATCAAAACAGAAGATTTAATCGTTCATCTTAAATCTTGCCTTGCCTACAAGTGTCCTAATGCACTACTTCGAAATATGCAAAACTCTTTCAGAATTATTTTGCCAAATTCAGTTGTATTGAAAATGGGGATGATTAGATATCATCCCGAAGAAAATTAACAGCCGAGAGAATGTCGGAAAAGTTTATGCGGTGGTCAGATTTAATGAAAATTCCTATTAACACATCAACTATAAACGAACTCTGGAAATCGGAAGGGATGCGGTCGTAAGATAGCGCTCCTGCTTGACTGAGGATTCGAGTGGGCCACTTTGATACAACGCCGAAGGAATTCAAATTAAATTCTATACTTAGACGTATACATACGAAGTGGTTTTTATGAAACGTCGCTAGATAAAAAAAATCTAAGCAGATTTAATCATATGTTAACAATAAAAACATATAGGAGTACACATACATGTACAAATTTTGTATTTAACTTATGTGTATACATAGAAATATACAAAGCACACGTTGTGGAGTAATATTCGAATATTCATCTATATACATATACATTTTGGATTATTTAAATGTTTTTGATATCTATTAAAACGAGCGTGTTGTTTTAGTCAGGCAATATCAGCAAATAAAAAAAACTAAAACAATAGTAAAACAGCTTTATTAATCCATACGTTTCAGTCTTCATCGAGACCGTCAGTCAATGGAAAACTATAAAATAAATTAAATATAAAAAGTTTTTTTATAATTAAATTTGTGTGCATAGTTGCTGAAGTCTAAACGCTGAATGAATAAGTTTACAAAGATTTTTTTTAAATGTGGAAACTGATAAAAGCATATGGTTTTGGAAAGTAATAAAAAAGGGACGCGCTTCATTCAGTAATAATATTGTTTAAAAAATTGTCGGAAATATCTTGTAATCATTGCAGAGAGAATAGCTATCAAGTCTCTTGTTGATTGCTATATTGCTTAACGATATTAGACAACCTTCACTAAATATTCTTTTAAATATATTGGTTTTAAAATGTAAAATAATCGGGTTTAGGAAATCGATATTATGCTGATGGTTATTTATGTGTTCTGGAAGCATTGTTTTATACTGACACTTATTTTTTATTTTTTTAATTAAATTTTAATTGAATTGCCAAGGGTTTTACATTGGCAAAACTAGCTAAAATTTACACAAAATAATCTCTGAACATAGGAATAAAAATCAGTATAAAATAATTCCTCAAAAGCCGAAACTAAAACTTTGGCGATATGGATTGTTATTACAAAAACATGCAGAAATGACTTAAATGTATATTATCTATTGTATTTCTTTGTATATTACTTTATGAAATATTACGCAACTCAATATTTTACATCTGTATATATTTATATTTATATTTATAGATTTCCATTTATACGATACTCTCCACCGGCGAACGTTTTAACCGCCAATCTGTCCCGGCAGTCTATTCCTGTTTGACAGTTTCGACATTGCACGTCATTTGAACTTTTATGCAATAGAGAATTAATTTTAATATTGCAGACAAATTGTATTAAACTAATCTTAATCGCAAAACTCCCTCAAGGTAATCAAATTACGTTCGAAGTTTTTCTAATGCGGTTTGTTTTTAAAGTAAATAATAAATTAACTTTGCAAAAGTTTAATCAAGTCTGTTTTCTGTTTTGAGAAAACTTCTATTAAAAAAAGTACGCAAAGCTTGATCAATCTGCATTCTAAATAACGTAGAATGTAAGTTATTTTCTGAAATTGGTTTTGTAATTCTGAATTTGTGATTTAGCTCTTTTATATCGAGGAATGAGCCAAGAAAACTTTTTGCAGTCGCCCATTAGATTGATTATACTGTCTTTTGTTTTACTTGTCTTCAATGTATTATATAATGACTTACCAATTATAAATTATCAAATGTATTACATAATGACTTATCAATTATAAAGAAATCGTTATTAATTTGCGTTATGCCTTAATTAGGTAAAATAGCATTGCGAATAAATAATTGATATAATCACCCATTGAAATTTAGATATTTTTTTAATTGCAAAGATAAAATTTTGAAATTCAGACAGTGCTCATAAATCCAAAGTTTTGTGATTTTTTATAGTCAGACCATTTTTTGTGAATTCAAAATATTTTAGGACGTTCGTCAGGACCATGAACCCTATTACCATGCAAAGTTTCGTTAATTTCCAAGAAACTGTCTGGCCGATCTATACCAAAAACTAATCAGCATAAATTTAATGCACTATAATAAATACAATTACATATACCTAAAATAAGTTAGTTTCTAATTAATGATGAGAGAAAAAAATTCGGTGTTATCTGAAAACCAGCATTAATTAAAATAAAAATATCTTTCAAATTATGTTTGTAATTTATTTTATGTAAATTTTACTATTTGCTTTATTCTAAAATTCTATAAATTATAGTTCTAATTATTTTATGTTTTCTCGACGTTTCAAGTCATTTTAAATCGAATGATACCAAATTTGGCAAAAGTGGTGTGTGTGCGCGTGTGTGTCGATTTTTGACCTTTCATCAACGTTTTCTCAAAAAAGGCTGAACCGATTTCAAAAATTTTGAAAACATGAAATTTGATAAGCACTCGCAATGGTTAGTTTTCTGAGACGATCAACCTAGCCGTTTCTATAGAATTAGCAAAAAAATACAAACATTTTTGTCCACGTTCTAACCTAAAATTCTGAATCGATTATCAAAATTCGATGTCAAAAAATATTATCAAAAATTTAAGAACTATTTGTAAGTTATCCATGTATATCTTGGAAATAGTGCTGATTAGTTTTGACAGTGATCGACCAAGCTCTTTTTTGTAATCAATTGTTTAAAAAAATATCCACAATTTTAATAAATCTTTGTCTGATATTCATGGCTTTAGTAAACAATCTAAAATATTATAGTTCTACAAGAAGTAGTTCAATTATAAATATCAATTAAAACTTAAATTTATCGACTGCGCTTTTAGAAAATACTCTATGAATGTATTAAACGGATGTTAAATAAGAAAATGTATAAAATTGAAAAATCTGCAAAAGTTTTTATACTCACTCGATATATTTATAATTCGACCATCGACCAATCGATTTCTTATTGATTAATTCGATTATTTACATAAGTCTGGAAGTTTAGTCAATATGTGTTAAGGCAAAATGCTACTAAAAGTAGTTAAAAGATCTATTTTGTTATTCCAGATGCACTCAAAAAATTTTAATGACTTTTTAAGTAAGATTCATAGATTCAATATTATATTTTCAATCAATATATTCAAAATATAAACTTATTATTACATTTAAGCATACATGGCTATTTGGCCCAAAAGTCTACATAAATAAAATTTAATTTATTCAATATAAGAAATGATACATTACATTTAAAAAAAAACTGTTCTGTATTCCAGTTATGTCCCACAATATGAGTTATGAGTAGTGCGTTGCTTTCTATCTTTAGTCCCATAGGTATCCTGCTAAATATTCTGAAGCGCTATAAAAACTGGAAATATAACGAAGCGCACAAAGAATGAAATAAATGCGGGGGGTGGCTTGCAAAAAAAACTTAAATTAAGATTCTGTACACGTGTGACGTCATTCCAACCCCTAAAAAACAGTGCATCTATCCCTGTTCGGCAAGATATCGCATTATAAAGCCTTGTCCCGCTCACTATTTTGGCAACAAGCATTCGCATTTTTTGCAATATAAGGGTTAACTAACATGTACAGATGCGCGGGACGGTGCTATACGTGTGAGATGAAAACAGTGCAGAGGATAAAGAATAGACTTATATCGATTTTATTCGACACCCGACGAAATTTGATTGATAACTCTTGCTTCAAACTCATGTATTTTTTTGCTCCATATATAAAGTATATTATTACATTTATTGTAATTATCTATTTTAAATTGGCTTTGATAACTAAAATTACTAGTAATATGTTAATGACTACTAAATTCTAACATAGATTAAATTTGATTAATAACTCTGCTTTACGCTCATGTATTTTTTTTGCTCCTTATATAGAGTATATTACATCCTTACAATTATCTATTTTAAATTACCTTTAATAACTAAAATGTATTCGTAATATATTAATGACTGATAAATTATAATATACAATGATTTTTTTCAATTTTATTCACATTTAAATAAATTAAATTAATTTTTTTTTTAATTTAAGCTAATTTGAAATAAGTGGTGTATGCATCGTGCCTTAAAGCAAATTGCTGAAACTTCCCGTACCAAAAATATTTTTTTTCAAACCATGACCATTTTGAAATTAAATAAAATTTGTATCCGAACACACACATACACATACATCTAAGGGTTCCGTTTTAAGGAATCCATTTTCTAAGGGCTGTTCAAATGTTCTGAAACGTATGAAACGCAAAGATTTATATAAATTTTTAATTTCGAGTTTTTTGCGATTACAATAATCTATACTACGTTAATATTTCCATTAAGTAATTTACATCATATATAAAGCAAAAAAAAATTACATTTGTGTAAATGAAGGATTATTAATCAAACGTAGCTGCCTGTAAGTTAAAAATATTAATATATAAAACCTTTCAGAGTTTACAAAATGCTATTCCTGAAACTTTAATCGTTTTGTTCATTATCGAATTGTATCTTAAAATTTATATATTTTATATGGAAAGCACTCAGCAAGATTTTGTTTGCTCCTAAACGCAAATTTTCAATTAATATGAAAGCTAGTTTTGAATTTTAAGAGGGTATGAAAATTACTATTGAATTGGTCACTATTACTTCTTCTACTCTATAAAGCTCCAATTAATTATTGAAATTGAATTTTAAACTGCTTTAGAGCACTGTTAAACTATGTCAACGTAATTTTCAGATATCGGCACATTTTCGATAACTCTAATTTTAATGCAATTATAAAACTGGTTCAAAATAGCGTGGTTAATATAACTGCAAGAATAATTTTTTTTTCAATTCATATTAAAGTATATTTTCATATTAAATTTATATAAATATATTAACACAATTATGAACTGTTGAAAAAAATGCGAACGGTTTTTCAACAATAGCAAAACAATCTATTTTAGACTTTTATGCCTTCGTTTATATTTATAATAAAACTAAATTTATATGTGATTTCAATTCACCCAAATTGGCATCGCCAGGGGGCAAACATAAACAAAGTCTTACTTTAATTTTAAAGAAATTTTACAAAATAATAGCTATATTATTCAATCATGCAAAATATAAATTTCCTGTGCACATTTTTTGCAAAGATAACACTCATATAACTGTATTCTGGTTATTTGTCAGAAATATTCATCAGCAGAATTTGAATAAACATTAATTTAATTTATAAATTGTAAAATTGCTTTTAATTCAATTTAATTATTTTTTAACTATTTCTCATTTTTCACACCTTTGCCAGAAAAAAAGTTGAGTTTTCCCTTTTTTCCCCAAGCACGTGTAAGTTTTTATGAAGGTTATATAAAAATGTTGAATCTAACATAAAATTGACAAATTATATTATAAAACAATTGAATAACGTATATATACATAAAAATTGTATTAAAGTCTCATAAACTAAACAACAGTACTCACAACCAAAAAGAACTAACAACAAAAGATAATACTTTTGTTATAACTTTTCAAACATTGCCCTTTTTTTCCCCTGCCGTACAAAAATTAATTTTAAGTAAAAATAATTTAATAAAATATATTAGTAATTTGAAAGACAAAATACAAATTATAAATTAATTTAAAGAAGTTTAATAGAAGTCAAACGAACAAATTTTTCCATGACAGCATTTCAATATCGAAAATTACACGTTGTCAAATTGCAATCATATCCGTATCGGCATATCCGTGTTGATGTGAGCTTGTATTAAAAGAAAAGGTCGTTCGATAACCAATCATAAACCTAAAAGTCTCCAAATCAATACTCATTCCAGGATTTCGGGATATCCTTCACCCACTGGCAGACCTTTTTCAAGCGGCCGCTATACCTTTCTCTCAAACGTATTAAATATATTTTCTTCAACGCCGGACCCGAACTAAGAAAAGTTGAGAGATTGACCGCGATAAATATCCCATGGAACATTAGTTTTTGATAAATATTACATTTGGCAAAAGGAGAGAAAAAGTTCAGGTAATTATGAGACAAAATTGTGAGACGATTATATTTTTAGTAAATCTGAAACTACTAAACCTTTTAAAAGAAATAGATTATAGATCAATTTTTCTCTGAGAAAGTAATTGAAATTTAATTTCTACTTGTACGATTATTTGCAGTGGAATGCTAATTTCATTTTGTATTCATATCTATAAACAGTTTCAATTAAATCTATTGATTATAACCATATTACTAAACAACTTCAAATTAAACATCGATCTGGGATAATATTAATAGATTATGTGTTTTATTGAGAGCTTTATACATATATTTAAAAACAGACTATAATAGTATAAACTCATAATTTGACGACATTTCTCATTTCAAAATGTTTTCAATTTCAAACAAAAATATGTTGTTTTTCGCAATTTTTTCCGCTCATTTCAAAAATCTTTGACAAACTCTGGAAAGATTTATCAAAATCCGAATTACCGGTAAGGAGGAGTATCAATTCATACATCCGTACAGAAAAATTTTATATATAAGATATGTGTAATCCGCAGGTAATAAAGTCAAACCACCTATCTCAAAAACAAGTAAAATTAAGAATGTTTTAACAATATTTAAAAGTAGATAGAAAAAGATGTATGACCTTGATTCTAATGACGGGGGCTATAGGAAAATAAATGTCAATACTTGAAAATCCATAAAAAAATATTTTCTTTTGTTATTAGTTTTTTTTTATTGTGAGCACTGTTGTCTAGTTTACAAGACCTTGATATAATTTTTAAGGATACGTCATTTAATTATTTTATAATATGTCTTGTTATATTTTAAGTTAGATTCAAAATTTTTTTAATAAACTTTATGAAAGTTTACAAGTGGGTGAGGTAAAAAAGACCAACTTTAAATAAAAAAAGTAAATTAAGTTAAAAAAAATCAATTTTACATGAGTTAAATTAAATGAACTTTTATTCAAATTCTTTTGACAAACATTTTCAACCAGATCAAGGTTATGGACAGTGTTATCTATGTAAAAAATGTACCCATAATCTTTATATTTTTCATTGGTTGAATAATGTAGCAATTATTTCGTAAAATCACTTTAAAATTAAAAATAAGACACTGAACTTGTTAGCCGTTTGACTGTCCCATTTCACCCCGTCTACGAGGTAAAAAGGACCAGGTAACAAATTTTTGAAAAACAGCAAAGACCACATTTCTACAATGAGGAATTAGCTAGAAGTTTCACTGAACATAGTCAGATAATTGTTCATTTGATATGTGTTATGTGTTATGATGCAGTTCATCTGGTATAGACAGTGTAATTAATGAAACTCAAATTTGAGCTTTTTGTGCCCTGCCCTACCCTATAGATATATTTAAGGCACTACACTTTTTAATACTAACTGTATTTAGGTAAAAAATGATATAAAAAAAGCTGCGTACGACTTTGAGTAAATAGTAAATTGTTTACTTAATTAGTAACCTCTGCATGAAATGTTAAAAGCTCACAATTTAAAAGTATAGGTATTAAGTAAAATATTCTATTTGCAGTATAGGACTTAAATGCCACTCATTAATAATTTCCATAAATTTATCCAGGTTAGAATAATTACGCCTTCAAAAACATAAAAATAAATATCCCTTGGTAAATACAGATGCGTTTAACGCTTGTTATAATAAGTAAATACATTAAGACAACATATGCCAATTATCGTTATATTTACCATGGGCATTACGCCACTGTTTTAAGTCATAAGCTAACTCACAGATATAAAATAAATACGGAAGATGAAAACGAGAGAAAAGAAAAAATAGTAGGTGATCGCCCTATCGCCCTACCGCCCTACAGCCCTTGCACGCGAAGGTGTGATCAACTGCGACTGTATTGGAGAATGAAAATACACAGAAATGTATATACCGAATTTATGTTTGAACATTTTAATAAGTGAAATTGCGAATTACAGAAAGATCGCTCGTACCTTTACATTAAACAGTAATTCGAAACAGTAATAAATTAAAAATAACACCAGGGATTTTGTACCGAGTCATGGAAAATATTAGTCAATCCATTTCCGCGTAAAAATGTTTCTGAATTACTTTAACGTGGTTCTTATTGGAATTAAATTTACAAAGCTTCTAATTTTTGTATTATCGAATCAATACGATGTTATTGTAAGGTATTGTACCTTACACTTTGTGTTTTGTTAAAAAATATGCGAAAATATAATTTGATAATAAAATAGCTTTTCAATATAATTCATCTTCCAAAAAATCCGACTTTATAATTTCATGTTTTTTCGACGCTTCAAGTTTGATACCAAAATTAGAAGAATTATGTGTGTGAGCCAAAATTCAGCTCATTTTGGACTTTTTTACAAAAACAGTTGCACTGATTTTAAAAGTTTAAAAGCCATTTGATGCAATTGGACAAGAAATAGAAATAGAAATCAGCGGCAATCCGCTGAGCCATATTTTTATAAATTAGCAGTTACGTGCAAAATTTTTCATTCAGGTTTTCGCAAAAATTCTGATTTGATAATAAAAATTTAATAACATTCGAAAGATAACAGTTGAAAATCGTGCAGTTTTGGTTAAAAAGGGCTGGATCGTCTTGTCGTAATTGTTGTTGAATTTCTTTCGACAATTTTAATGGGACTTTGTATATTGAAATAGTTTGTGGTGTTGATCATGAATATTAAAGGCTTGCAAAAAAATATTCTTTAAAAATTCATCAATGTTCAAGCATTGTTAAAAGGCCGTGCCGAAAGTTCAAAATTGTATCTCCACAATCTTAAAAATGGCTAAATCTCAATTTTCATTGATTATGTCGATTTTTATTAATTACAACTTGCCTCAAGACTAAATGCCCCTTACACCCAGGTTTTTTACTATTATTCTGTGTCGGCATTAGTGCAATACAATCATTATCTATCAAAATTAAATACGCCAAGTGAATATTTTACAAATAATCCGCGGGTAAAAGAGTCCATCACCAATATCTCAAGAGTAAGTTAAATTTTTCTTAACAACAATGTTTGAAAGTAGAGGACAAAAGATGTGTAACCATCAGCAATCGCCTCAAATCAAGCAACGTCACTATTAGGGGATATTGACGGCCCTGTTTGAAAATCTACAACAAATGTATTTTCTTTCGTTGTTTTTAGGTATTTTAGTTGCTAGTACATAATTTAAATGTTGTTATTAAATGTTATATTTAAGTTAGATTCAACATAAGTTTTTATAAACGCTCACATTTGGATGGGGTAAAAAACTCCAAATGAACCTTTTTCCTGGCAAAGGTGTAAACAATAAAAAATAGTAAGCAAAAAAAGTTAAGTTAAAAAAAATATGTTACAATAGATAAATCAAATTAGCAGTTATTTAGCTGATGAACATTTTTGACGAAATACCAGATCACGTTTATTTACAGTGCTATCTTTGTAAAAAATGTGTCCATCAAATTGGAATTGTGCATTGGTTGTATAATGTAGCTATTATTTCATAAAATCCCTTTAGAAATATAAATAAGACTTTTGACTTATTTGCTTCTGCGTGGCCCATTTTATCTTGCCTATGAAGTAAGAAGGGTAAAAGTATACATAACTAATTTTAGAAAAATTGTAAAATATACATTTCTATAATTAGGAATGTACTGGGAACTTTGCAATACATAGTTCTATAGGTGTTTGATACATGTTATGTATTGTGATGCAGATGCAGATTGGTTTAGATTAGACAGTATAATTACTTGAAGCCGAATTGGACTTTTGTCAAAGTACTTGAGATAAATACTTTGATTTTCAGTTTTAACACTTTGATGACCGGTCCCGTCTTAACTCGTGCTGTTATGGCTGAAACTAGATGTATTTGTAAAAGCTGTTGTGTACTATTACAAGTAGATGATTCTTTTACTGCTTATTATAGGGAATATTAAAAGACGAATTAAAGCAATATATATTAGTTCATTTTTATTGTTTTAGTTCCACATCCTCTTACGGAATAATAGCCGGTGACATGTAATATATTTTCAGTAACATTGCCGGTCACCAAAGTGTTAAAATATATATTCCTCAAAAATATTTTTGAAATAAGTAAAATTTATATTTGACTTTAGACATGTCTTTATCTCATCGTCGGCATTTGGAACGCCGTCCCAAACCCTTTTGTTTTCATATTTGAATTGGCACGAAGACTAAGCAGCAGGTATGCCCGTAGCCATACGTATTCTTAAGGCCCACATGTGTGCGAACACTGAACTATCATATGCACCCTTTGACACTTCCAGCAATAGGAAAAAGCAAGAGAACCGAGTCCGATCTCTTCGAAAGAAAGACGGATATACAGGAATAAAAATGGCGGACGCGGGACACCTACGGGAATATAATTTAATTTTTTCTCTTTCGGAGAAAAACGCGAGATGTTCCCAAGGCACACATATACCTAGAATAGCGGCCCCGCGATCCACATTGCGCTCACTGGCGTGTGTGATGACTGACGCGCCGACGAACGCTCTGGAATTTTTGATTATGGGAGAAAGATTTTGATAAATTGATTGCCTAATCTTTTTACCGTTTCATTAATTTTCTACGGAAAGAATGAACGCTAGGAACGTACGTAAGTGGTTTGTTTTGCGTTCAAGCATCATGTTGGTACTTCATTATTCTCTAGTTCATGTACACCATGAGATGTTTTTGTTGAACAAATAAATTATTTGATATTTGATCAACTTATAATTTTGCTAAATTCATAATTTGTTAATGTTAATTTAACAAAATTATTAAATAGTTGTACTGATTATATAAACGCTACAGCAGAAGTTAAACACAGATGCCCTACTTTTGTATAAATAATCAATTTGAAAATTTAGGATGTCGCCGAATTTAGAGTTACTCGGTTCGAGTCCTGGCACTGACACAGAATTGTCATTGGATTTGTTTGAGTAGAGTTGAAGTAGTTGAGTAGAATTTGAATTGTTGGTTTGAGATGAACTAGAATTAGAAGTTACGAAGAAGAAGCAAGGTTAGGAAAAGAAAAATGAAGAAGTCAATTAAAAAAAAATTGATATCATAGGATATATAAAGATAGTATATGATATAATAAAGGTAGTATATAAAATAATAAAATATAGTATGTTATATATTAGTGATAGTATATAATGTAAAAAGAAAAGTTGTAACTATCGTTAAGCCTCTAAGCGAGGCCAATTATAAGAAATTGCAATTGTACCAAAATGAATACTTTCGTTAATAAATTTTATATTATCATTATTTAACTCATCTTATATTTGATTTCTAATAAATGAGTTCATGATATTTGTTTTGAATCTATAATGAAGTTTAACATTTTTTGCATAAATTATACTTAGCAGTCTTTTCATATTTTCACGTTTAATTACATGATACGAGTATATGACATTAAATAAGTAATGATTTCAATATATGATTTTTTTTTTAAAATTTGTAATATTTAAATTTCAACCTTATCTTCAAGATTAAAAAGATAAAGTAAAATTTATAGAAATTAATATAGTTAACTATTTGTATATGTAAATAAACAACTTTATTTGAAATATATATCACATTTCTAACAGGTAATAGTATTTGTATTAGAATTATATGTTAAAATCTTTATTAAAATAAAACAAAATAATGTTAAAAATAAATGTTATGATTATATGAGTAAATTGAGGAAAACATATTCTAAATTTCATAATCCAAAGTCTTATTCAATTTCAACTAATATTTAGTTTTACAAATGCTATATTGATGAAATATATGAATATGAATAACATAATGATAATATAAAATGTCAGTAAATTTTGAAATTTATTCCAAATTTATGAATTTTATTCCGAAAAAACGCATTCAATAATCCTATATTAAATTTAAATAAATGTACCCATGTAATTAATAAAACTAGTGGGGTGCATGGCGTCGTGCCTTAAGGCAAATTGCTGAAACTTTCAGTAGCGCAATTAAAAATATTTGGGTACGGAACCCAAAAAAAAAATTACACAAAATGTGTACACATTATTAAAATCTCTATAAAATATCAGATAATTTGATGTGCATATGTCCAATAAACATTTTTGACTGACAAATCACATTTTTTAACTTATTTATTGAGAGTCCATAACCGCTGGACCTGCCTTCCCAAAAATTTAATCGGTTCTTCATCTTGACAAGTACAATGCTTTTTAAATTATTAAAATCGGACGCTTCGTTCTCTTAAAAATTGAGTCACCGTTTTTGGCATTTTCTGCCGTTCAAGGACCTTAGAAACGTAGATATATAAAAATTTTCAATTTCGATTTTTTTCGATTACTATAACTTACCTTACGTTAATGAATTAAAAATCTCATACCAGAAATCTTTTTGAAGACATTTATGCTTAACTTATGCTGTCCATTAATAGAAGCTTTCTTAGAATTGAAATATTTTTCTATACAATTCTGAATGCCGCTTAAGAAATATTTCAACTAATTGAAAACTTTTTGTAAAGCCTTAGGGAATTAAGAGATATTTGATCATTGCTCCCGTAATTCTTTGTTATATACAATATCACATAAAGGCTTTTACAAATCGACGAATTGATGTTGATGTTCCACAGCTTTTCTTACTTCAGCTTGATGAAGTAAGTATTATATATTATACGGAATAAATAATTATTAAATAATATTAAAATATAAAATAAAAGGTAATAAAGTCAAAAGTTTAAATACATATATGTAGTAGATAATAAAAATAAAAAATCGAAAATTATTTGTATTTAGTTTTTTATTATCTATTTTTGCACTGACGATGAGAATCAGTTCTAATTAAGAAACTTAGATATATCTATGAATAGTAAAATTTTTTTAATACTAAATTTTTTCAACTACTTATGAATGCAGATATTCGTTTTATTCAATTCAGATAACAAAACAATATGTATATACATGGTATTTTTATGTAGCAACAGCAATTTTATATGCGACATCTTCGTAGAAAGAACTCACCCTCACACTATTCTCTAGTTCAGCACCCACTCCAGGCTACCCCAACCCTCCCTGAATTCTAACACCTAAGCAACCCCCACAGGTGGCGCCTGGAGTGTTTTGTCGACGCCAAGAAACGTGGATTGAATTCCATATCTCACCGACAAAAAAATTATATATAGGTACGTATGTATAAAATTTCTGTATGTGCGTAGGTGAACTATGTATACTATTAGTTTAATATATTTGCCAAACCTATTAGTCTTATTATATGATTGTGTATTACAGAGTTCGTATGTAAATTTATAATATGGCAAGTTAAAATAAATATAATTAATTAATGTACAATTTTGAAATTGATATTTAGTCAGCTATTTTTGAAATATGAAAACAGAAATAATCGATTGTACTAAATATTATGGTTTGTTTAGGTAATTAAATCATTTGAAACTTACCAAAGAAGTTTTTTTTTCCAGACTTACATGTTCAATCTAACTTGATAATTTTAGGTTTTCCCGACGTTACGAGTTACTTTTTTAGTAATTAATTGTTGATATTTTTTTCGACGATTTTGATGAAACTGTCTATGATGATATATTTGATGATCTAACCAAAAAGTTCCAACAACTTTTCATAAAAAAATATTTTAATTATTATCAACCTTAATTATCGTCGAGTGCAATCATAAGGACAATGTCTCTTCATACAACGAAATGTAAGTTCGTGGTTTAACAATATTCTCATTGCATAATATATTATGTGCACGTTATTTGAAAAAAATTTAACATTATATGGAACAAAAATAGATACAAGATACATATTTAAAAACATTTAATTTCAATATTACTTAGATATAAATATAAAATCTTGAAATAACCCCCATTCATATTTCGCAGAATTTATATATGACGTTAGATATTATATTTAAAGAACTGGGGATTAAATGACGACCAGATATAAATAAATATTCTGTAATAAAGAGCAAACATATGACATTGATAAATGAGTGAACTCATTTTTACGATATATATCTAAATGCATATATTTAGTAAAAATAATTATTTTCTAATTTTGGAGGAAGCAGTAATATAAATTCAATAAATGAATTATACAGGTATATGTTCACTATTACGTAAAACAGAAATTTAATTATGTTAATAAAATAAAGTATGTAAATCATTTTGAATCTTTTTCTATAGGATTTCAATTAAATTTTAATTTTTATATAGTTGAAAATGTGTGCATGTATTTTTTAAGATAATTGTTTTTCTTTAATAGAAATATAAAACTTAAGCAGTTCAATATTATAACACTTATGTTATAGATTTTATATCTTTTATGTGTGTTGTAGAATACATATATTTTAATCCATATCCATGCATTTTTACAAACAAGAAAAAATAGTAAATCTTTACGAATGCAGTAATCATTTCAGATAAAATTTAAAAATATAAACAGAAAGATGTAAAAAATTATCGTATAAAAATAAATTAAAATGTCTTATTAATAATCATAAAGACTAGACTTCTCTCAATGATGTGAACTACTAAATTATCATTTTTACTCCTTTTTTGTTTCCTCTCGTTTGTGTTACAATAGCTTATAAAAGTTTATTGTATCTTGCTATTTTCAATAAAATAAAATAAACCTAATCATAAAAAAGCAATAAAGTTATAAAAATGACGTCCTAACTGCAGTATGTTTGCAATAACCATAATGAAGTTAATACACTGGTAAACAAATCATCAGATTTATTTATAATTGTGAAAATAAAATTAAGAAGCAATTTTATCCTATTTTATTTTAGTAAAAAGCTCTACAGTATTGAATGTCACATAAAAATTAATTATTATCCACTTACGATACGATTAACCGATGCATTTTTATACAGGTAATGCAAGCTTTGCTCTCAATTGTAGTTGATTGAAAATTTAATTTTATAATTATATATTATTACGGCTTATACTGAATACATTAATTGAAAATTTTATCGCCGTACAAGTTTTATTAAAATCATGAAAACATTTTTTTTAACAATTAATTACATGGAAACGGCAAAATTCGATCTTTGTTAAAACAACCTATTACCATTCAAATCTGTTCTTTCGAAGAAATTTTAAAAATTCAAATTGGTTGATGATCCTTTGCAAAAACGTGCAAAAAAGAGAAAATTGCTTTTTCTGCTAATTTTAATATTATCAAATTTAATTTTTTTTAAATCGATGCAGACGGTTTTTGAGCAAAAACAAAAAGTCACTTGACAAAAGGTCAAAATTCGGATCACGATCATTATACTGTTTCCAATTATGATGGCAGAGAATTCAGATTGGCTTGGAACTTCTTTTTGAAAATAACTAAAACTTTCTTCGGGAAACAACAAAAATCCGAAAAATAGTAATAATAGTATCAAATGTGAAAATAATTTTAATATTGGTTAATAGTGTGGATTAACTGCTAATATTATGGTAATGTAAGAAACATATTTAAGAGGCCAATTTTGCCGTAAAACAGATTAATGTTATAGAGAGACTATGGTATGTAACATTTTTCATATAAAGTGAAACTAAATACTGTCAATCATATGTGGTTGCTGTGCAGTCAGGCATTTTAGATAGAAAATCTAACCTAGAAATCGCACAAAAGCGATGTTGTTATAACTGAATCTTTGAGATATGACTGGAAGACATATGAGTGAAGTTGCATTTTACACGTAGAATGCCTGATCGCACAGCAAATACATGGCATTTTGACAGTATTTAGTACCGTTTTGTATAAAAATTAGAACGTAACATAGCCTTGCCTTAATATTGGTATATTATACAGCAGAATCGGCCCATAAGTTTAAATCAAATCTTTTGCCAACTCAACATTTTATCTAATCAGGAAGTTAAATAATGACATACTTCTCCCTAGCTTGTATTTATTCTACATCCTCGATACGATCATTTTGAATGAATTCACTCCCAATTATTTCGAAGGAAAACTATAAAGAACGAGGTTTACCCTTGAAGTGGCTTCAATCCGCCGATAGCAAATATACAATAAATTGTGTCAATCAAGTGCGGATATAGGTACGCATAGGAGGGAACTAGGAATAGTAGAAATATCTACCTGCCTTTATTCCAGTGAGCCCAGTTACGTATTCCGGCACACCGGAATAGAATACATTTCTAAGTCTTTGCCTGTATGTATATGGCTCGTATTTTATTGATTCTATTGAGAATGTCGAAGACACTCCGCCATACGTTCATATATTTGTAGTACGTGTAATTTGCATAGACACACACTTACACACTTACATAGAGCAGAATGCATCGACATGCATATGTGATGTTTTGCTCAAAATTTATATACACCAGACGAAGCGGCGTACATGTGTTTATTTGCGAACTGAATAAATAAGAATAACAAGTCGGGATCAAATAAGAATTTATTCTGGCCTGATGAAATTACTTAAATTGCTATGTTCTAAATCAATCGGCGAATAGCGTAAACGAGGTAAATCAGATGTAGAAAATCAAACCAGTTAAAATAATTTGAAACATATAATCGACGCCAGGTATGCGTATATAAATCTGCCTAAGTAAGTCCCCTATAATGATTAGAAACGATGAATAATTTTCTTAAAATTAAAATTTGTCTTAAAACATTGGTTTTCTCAAGCAAAACTTGTGGTGCATATGACATTGTGCTCTGAGGCAAATTGCCAGAACTTTCCGTACAGTAATTAAACAATAGCGAAATAAAACTAATTAATTATCAATAACAATTTGTCATTGAGTAATGATGGTTGAACGACTTAATTTTTTTATTAATTCATTATCTTGGCATCTGGATAAAATAATTATAAATGCCGTAAATTTCATGGTCGTATTTCATAAATCTAATATAATGTGAATGCTTATATTTAAGCAAAAACATTTTGCTATGTTTATCTACAAGAACGAAAACAATAAACACGGTAGACAAAAGCAATATTATTTTTGAATCATTTTTGCACTTTTTGCTCCATATCTTTAAAACTGCTGGATCTGTCTTCGATAAAATGTAATAATTTTTTTTTATCATTCCAATCGGATATCCATTCCTCTCAAAACTTTTGCGCTATTTTGTCCGTTAGTCCGGAACAGCTAAACCTGCCTTTGCCAGAATAATACATAATCAGCACGTCGATACGAAATGATTGTCTATAGAATCATGAACAAAAAATTGTATCCAAACAGACGCACAAACACACATACTTACATCTGTCCATTTCTAAGATATTTTTTAAGATATAAATTAGAATAAAAGTGTTTTAGTTAAACGCACATGTCTCTAAACATTCGCTCTTCTTTCTTTTAAGACATTTTGTAATATATTTCGGAAGTATTTATGTATATAAGTTGAATATTAGATTTCATCCTAATATCTAATTTGGTTTCTATGACTCCTAATTCAACAATTTTGTTCTGAACAAAATGTTTTTCTTAACAAATAAATTTTTTGTAGCAGTCTGTTTTCCAGATAATAATCTGTTTTTTCTTCAATTACACAATAATCTGTATAATTCAAAAATCTTCTTTCATCATAATGTTAAGATGATTAAATTCACCTAGAAGTTGATTTTGTTCTTTGTCTCTAATGTTTCTTTAAGTAAAATATTGTAAAATTTATAGAAGTAATTAATTTTCGTTAATTACTTGGAAGATGAACAGTTGTGTTTTAAATAAATCATTTATCCATTGAAAATTATGTATAAAATTAATAATATTTTTATGAAACAGCAACAATACTAATTTCAATTGAAATCTGTGTTGATATATTCAGAAAAATTATATCATTTATGTATAGTTAAAAAATTGAAGAGAAAAGAAATTTAAGATCTATATTTCAATTTAGAAGATCATTTGCTGTTTCAATGTTGCATTAAATATATTATTAATAAATTTTCAATATAAATTAATTAACAAAATTTATTTGAAATTGCATGAATTTAAAGCGAGTTATCATTTTAGTAAATGTCTGCAACTAGTTAAAAGGTACATTACCAGTCGCATCTAACGAAACTAGATTGTATCTGATCATATTAAACTATAAATAAAATTAAATTCTACAACGTGTTTTTTGCAAGTCGTATGTGCTTAAATATCAATATTTATATTTCAATAATATTTTTGTTCATTACTAATATGCATAATATAATGAAAATATCTATCATAAATAGAGTATACTACAAATTATTAATTCAAAAAAATATAATGCAAAATTCTGAAGCAAGAAGCTACTACGTTCATATATATTCTTATCCACAATGTCTGCAAAGTTTTGAACCGAAGACGATACCCACCACCATGCAAAAACTGCATTATTTTACGGAGATCAAACATTATCCATTTCTGGTATTTCATAATGTATTTTATTTTTTGTTGTCGGGGAATACTTATCTTCGGATTTCGCATAGTTTCCTCGTTTTGCATGAAGGGTTAGAGGGTGAGAGGACAGGCGGACCCTTGATCCGCGCCAATATGTAAAATCCCTTGAACCCTTCTTCTGTCTATGTCCCTGTGTGCGTGCGAGCGAATCTGATATGAAACCAGTTAGAAATACTTCAATATTCACCCGTTGCTGGGATTGCATCTGAATAAAGGCGATTCTCTCAGGCCCTGACCCAGCTAGCCGATATTACGTAATGCGATAATGTTACACTTATTGTTACGAAGTGGGAAATAGCGAACCAGCACAAAGAGGGACTCTATCGACAAATCGATCTTTGATATTACATGCAAGTAATCGCATGAGAGTAGTGACCAGAAAAGATTTTGGATTCAGTGGATTTTGACAATTTTGTAAAGAATGCATTGCTGACTTAACTTGTTTTCTTTATATTATTTTTGTTTTATATTGTTGAATATATACAATTAAACTCCGTTAAAACGATCGTTGTTTAAACTCTCTCCCACATAATAAGCTATCTCGCATAAAATGTATTTCTGTTCAGGTCTCTGAAAAATCGTCTTAACGGAAATATGCTGTATATATCATTGTTGTATATCTATAGCTAATTCTATTACTTCAATTATAAGACTTGATATTAAAAATCATAATCTTTCCATTTTGCTTGGCTAACCTAACCTAACCTAACTTAACTTGGAATATTAAAAAATCAGTGCGCGTAAAGTTCACACGAGATCGAAGCAAAATTTATTTGCTACTATACAAGATAGCATTTAAGTGAAAATAAATACATCATTAAACAATTTTGAATAATGTTTATTAGTAATATGGTAATACTTGTGATGCACACATTTGTTAGTGTCAACCATTATACACATTTATATAATGATAATTATATTTAAATAAATGTCATACTTCAAATATGACATGATCGGTTTGTCATTGTGATTAGCATTTAGAAATTCATTAGAGAAATGAAGTAATTGTTAATTAATGAATTTTATAATATTCGTTTACACGGTGGATTATGTTAAGCAATGCCTAAACAAAGATTGTTTTCGCAACTTCACTCATCATATAATTGTATTTGAAAAAAACGTAATTAAAATTAACATACATTCATTGACCTCTTGTATTTTTTTTACTTTTTTGCTGGCGATATAATCTCATTCTTTGAACATCTGCAATATCTGTCTTGTCTAAAAAATATTTCGGTACGCATATAACGTTGATGACGGTGCGCATACAACGACAGAATTATATTCACATACACGACGGCTAATCACAATCGACCCGTATCAAAATAATTTTATCGATAGCGAATGACGAACAGTTCGGGCGTAACGTACTTCTGTTGCATTTGTACGTATTTACACCCTAGTCGCGCCTAAAGAAGATTTACATCAAAAATACACCTACATTGTCCAAATTAATAAATCGGGTTTAAAAAACAGATACACATATTTTTCTTGATTAAATTATAATTTAATAAAAACTTTAATATACTAAGCTATATTTAGTAACACATCGATATGAAATCGATGATTATTCTAGCATGTATTTTATGGATTCAGGATCATCGACTAACTACATAACTACAGAAAACTTTTTTAAAATTGAAAAAAAAAATTGTTTGTAATACCTATAAAAAGATAAATTATAATCAGTGCTAAATTTATTTGAATGGAAATAATAATTATATAACATATTTAAAAAGCGTGTTTTTAATTTTTACTCACTGAACTTATTAACATTGACATTACATTAACAGTTCTATATGACGCTAATTTTACTCGAAAATGATTAGATTTACAATATGATCTAATTGAACAATTATTGTTAATTATAAACAATTTATAAAAATACATTTTTTATCGATTAAACAAGTCATAGAAACACTACTGTTCCTAGGTATAATTCAATTTAGTTTGAAGTATATGATTACTCTACGAATATATTGCACCTTTTATGAGATGAGTCTAAGCAATCCAAAAATGAAAATTTACCACTTCATGCATATATATATATATATACGCATGCAAATATGCTTACTGTTATATTTTATATAACAGTAAGTAGATATTATGTAGATACAATCATATCATAGAATTTTTTTTAGTCATTTTAATATCACTTATTAATTCAATTTATTCGTAGAAAAGTGAACTAAATATTTTCAAAGCCAAATAGCATATACCACTAGTTTAATCGGATACTTAACTTATGAAAAATGTAATTTATACCAACACAATAGCCAAAACCATATCGTTTTGTGTCTATCTCTTAATTCAAAATTTCTGACCTTAAGACAAATGCTATTTCGTTCTTGTTTATCACGGTAAAAAATTCCTGGTACTGTGTAGTTGATAAACAAGAAAATATACTTATTTATTTAAAACATGCCTATTGGCGATTATAAATATTTGTATAGTATGTTATTAGCATTCGGATTATAAAAACACCTTTTGTATATCTCACACGGCTGTAACTTGTGTTGCATACGATGTGCTTTCCAGGTGCAACAAATTTCATACTATTACTACGCAGTAAATACGATTTTTCATTGAAATATATCATGAATATTATTCAATATTTTGATTTTATACTTACATTAACAACTAAAAATAAAGTTGTATTAACTTTCTTGAATCTTGTGTAATTTATTTTAATAACCGTCACATGTTGGTGTGCATGCATGTATGATATTATATTTATCATGGAGACTAGAAAGTAACAATGAAGTAGGTACTATTTATATTATAGATAAAGGAAAATACTTTTTCACATTTTTATATAAAACTCATATAATAACAAGGAAAACTTCCTGGATAAACATTGTCTTCTTTTCTCTTTGTTCGTTGAATAAAAAAGCTCATATGCCTTTTCTTCCTGACAATAAACGAGAGCACCCGCGCTCTGTTTAACATATCGGCATGTGGGGTGGGTGAGGTTTTGCATGTGACAATAAAATCAATACCACACATGTCACATACATACACGTGCAAATTCGCACACATCCAAAGATTTTTTTCGCGCGCGAATTTAACCGATCGGAATGAAATCTCGAGTTATTTCGAGATGTTTCAGAGACATTCAGATTCTTTCTGGGCGATCTAAGAATCTGGAACAGCCTTGCATAGAATATGCGTTCTCGTTTGTTCGTTACGGGGAGTTGCTCCAGTGTGACAAGAACGGAGAGCAAAAATTCTCTAAGCGCGCCCCGAGTCGGCCCGCCGCGGCCCACCGCGAAGCGCCGTGTGTTTAGAGCCGAGTTCGCTCGCCCGGCGGGTTCGAGAGACAGAATGGATGGATGGGATCCAATATAATTCCCACTTTTTAAAACCCTATCTGAATCAAATAAGAATCCACGGGTATTGCTCTAGTGTTATCCTTATTCCCGGAATGGAAATCCACAAGGCGCGGGCTCCGTCGAAAAGCTCCGAGCTGAGCGTATGTGAGATGCTGATACAATAATATATGGCATTGTAATACCCCACATGAGTATCACATACGAGTTCACAGAATTCAATAATTGGTTCGATAATTGGACGACAACGTTCTCACGCAGCGCTTTTCAAACTCTGCCACGGAAGTCAAAATGTACAACAATTTTAAAAACATTAAAAGTGTTAGAATCCTCAGGTGTCAAGGCTGACTTGATTGGCAAATCACTCCGCGTTCAGTATTGACGTCAAAACTATCAAAACGTCGAAGATGATCGGAAACACGTTGCATTTAGTTGTAAGAAGACCCACACTGGAAAGTCTAGGAGAGTTGTACATGTGGCCCTATCCTTTTCTCTTGGTGCCAGTGGTACTACTGATCTCTAGCTCACTGTGATCCGAGACCTGGAGTACTGGATAGGTAATTCGGTGAAAGCCCGGTGGTCAGAGCTAGTTATTGTGCCTGCAGTGATCCGAGGTCTTGATGTACTGGATAAGTAAGCCAATGAAAGACTAGGGTTAATATATGAGCTAGTACATACCATCAAATTTCGAAGCCGCAATGACTCATCTATTAGAAAATTGGATGCCGTTACTGATCCAACGGTTGCACCATTGTGTATATATTTGATTCTAGATCAGCGCTCATTTGCAAAATGCGTTTTATTGTCAAAAATGTTGAAGTGTATGAATCTTATTTATAAAAATGAATCGCAAAATGTATTGAAGTCCAAGGATGGTTCTTACGGCGAGAAAAAATCAAATAATTACCGGAAAAACCCTAAACACAGCCCTTTTCTATTTCACATACAAACGTTTTCTAACTAAAACGTAGAATCAATTTGAGCTTTAATTTTTTTATGATGCGTCAATAAATAAGGTGAATTAAAGAATTTATAAAGGTAAACTGGTGGACAGGTCAATTGGAAGATATGAAAAATGGTAGAGAGGAGAACTAGTAGATAGCCGAATATGTAGACAAATAAACAGGTTGACAGGTTAATTGGTAGACATGTAGAACGAGATGATAGGTAAATTTGTAGGTCGGTAAAATGGTAGATTGTTAAACAGGTTGATAGGTAAATTAGTAGATAAATTGTTAAGCAGGTAAATTGTTTAACAGGTAACTTATTGAACAGGTTAATTGGTAGACATTTATAACAAGATGATAGGTAAAATAGTGTATTGATAAACAGGTCGATAGGTAAATTGGTAGACAGGTAAATTGATAGACAGGTGAATTGGTAGACAAGTAAATTGGTGAAAAAGTAATTTGTTGAATAGCTGGTGCTCAGGTAAATTGAAGAATATGTAAAATAGTAGACAGGACAGATAACCTAGTAGATAGACAATTAACAAGACGGATAAACAGGTTGTAGGTAAATTGGTAGACATGTGAAACGGGTTGATAGGTAAATAGGTTGACAGGTAAACTGGTAAATCGGTAAAATGGTAGATTGAAAAAAAAAGTTTATACGTAAATTTGTAAACAAATTGTTGAATAGGTAAATTATTGAACAGATAATATAGTAACGTTGAACTAAATGTAACAAATACACATCTTTGATCAACCTTTTAATTTACAGCTAGTTTATAATATATTCTTTCCATTTGCATGAAAATATACTAGAAAATATTGTATACAAAAATATTTATATGCCATGACATAATATTTTGTTATACTCGAGTGTCAATGGCTGACTTGATCAACACAAAGTTAACTACGTAGTCTGGTCATTTGGTCTTCTAATCTAGCCTTAATTGGATCGTCATAGACTAATTATACAAAAACGTTACTAGCTCATCGCGAGTGACAGATTCCATTATATTTACTCTATTCCACATTCCTCTCTCGAACATAATTTTTGGAGAAGAGATAATTCGTTTACAATTCTGTTTCTGTGTACTTTGTATTTCTTCATGCCTACCCATTGAGACGCATCACCACCGTACATATATACGGATAACACAGACCATTTAACTTATAAGTCATTTTAAGCTAATGTTGCATAAATAATCATTTTCAAACACCATAATAAGCTCATGAAGTCATAGCGTGTTGATGTGATTGACGCAAATCAGTAACACACGACATAACATTTTTTAATGCGAAGTTGGATTTGATGGTCTTGTGTGTAAAATTTCAAGACTTCCACGAAAATAAAGTTACGCTTATCTATTGCATTATTATCAGGAAATTTACTAAAAGATGGCTGTTATATGTGCAATGTGACAAAAGTAGCTTTTTTAACGTGGTGAATGCGGTGTGGATAGGATCTAGTTGCTTTTACTATGCTGTAATTCTAATTTGGGATAGATTTAAAGTAAATGAGTCACTCTCAACAGTGTGTCGACAGCCGTGCCAGGAAAGAAGCAGATGTCGACATCTGTATAATAATATTGTTTTAACACATGGAACCAATAGATTAAAATTGCTGCTAACCTCAGCATATTGATTATTCTGGCTATCCTAAAGATTATTCTAAATCGTACATACAATTGAAATATTAATGACTATTCTTCAAAAATCATACCACTCCATCATCTCGTACCCCATCACAAAGCAAATATTTACCCTATAACATTTTATAATAAATTTACTGTGACGAGTACATAGCTGTTACTAAAAATATAAAAATGTATAAAAAATAAGAAGTTGTGGTAAGTAAATAAAATATAACATTCACACAGTGAGAACGAATGGTAATCATAAATAAATCGAGCTGCGCACCCTCTACATCAGGGGTACCTGTTTTAAAAGAAGTGAAGTATATACACTTTGATCATTTGAAACAGAGGTAACAACCCCGGATGGGGGTTGATGCTGGCACATGAAGAAAAGAAGATTGATAATAATCACAAACTTCCCATGTTTTCGTTTGCACTCGAGGAATAGATAAATCTAAATTCAAATAAATGATAGAAATATATGATAGCATTTGAATTAAATTAAATAACAGCGAAATTTATGTAAAACACATTTTTTTAACTATTATATTTTAACACTATAATAGAAATAAATAAGAACAAAATAAGTCGATTTTAAAGTGTTTCTGCTCATCTTCAAGTCGAGATTTGCCACCAGCAGATTTTTTATGTTTGAAAAACTGTACACATTATTTGGAAGATATTTCTTTTATAATTGTGTTCTTCATTTTATATTAATAAATAATAATTTATGAATAATTTTGATTTACCATTTTCTGGACTTTTTTTTAATCTCATTTTTAATAAAAATTATAATCCTTACTATGAGCGTTTGTGCTCTAACTTCTCCCATTACACTGCATTTAGACAACTTATCTATAGATCTTTATTATTGGATTTTATATACTACTGTTCAACCACTATTTAATTAGATGTTGCAATCCCAGTATAGGATATTTTTACCTAAAAACATATTTTGGATCTATATTTTGAAGTTAAAATGAATCACTTTTTCACTTTTGGTTGATATCAGGACGTCCAATAGTTGTATCAATTTTTACTTTACTGGAGTCGCGAATAACTCTTGGTCAGATTTTCTTGTTGATTTTCATAGCCCGTGACTATATTTTATTATAGTTTAGAGCAAATAGACCTTTTTACAGATCTTAAAAAATATTTGACCCTCTTAAATGCAATTACTTCTAAAATTACTCATACAATTATGTAAAATGTAAAACATATTGGTTCTCTTAATCAAAATCTTGATCCAGATTAGAGAATCCATTCAATGATTGATATATACTTTATAGTCGATCAACACTGATTACATCGAGTATATAGACTCTTAAAGTGATCCCCAAACGCCCTCCATTAAAATATGGTGTAGACGCCAAAGACGTGGATATATAGGGGAATGCTACTAATGCATGCAAACATATAGTTCGCCAAATTTAAATAAATAGAAGCATAATGCATCACTGCATTATAATAATTACTAAACAATAAATTTAACAAAGCAAAGTCTTTATAAAAAACTTTAATATTAATCACTTTTTTATTGTGTCCACTTAAATACTATTTAAAGTCAAATGATAAATCAACATTTCAAGTAGCCATTGATCAATTCAATCTAGGCTCTTCTAACAGTTCTAATAACTGGTTGAAAAGAAAAGCGCCACTGGATTTAAGTAATCAATTTTCCTGATGAAGATTGAAATAACTTAGCCATTATTTATAATAAATTATTTATAAATAAATAGTTAAGATCATATCATTATCAATAAAATATTGTTAATATTACAACGAATGGGAAAACAACTATTGAGTTGTTTTTCCAACATGTCCATTTAGTATACAATGTCTCTTCAAAGCTGACAATCCTTCATAATTTACCTGGTTTCTCTATACCATTAAAATGCGCAAAGTTTTGATTTTCGCTAATTTTATCTCGGGGTTGTCTCACCATTTAGAATGTGCTAAAGAAAATCTTGCAATTGCGGATTAAAGTTTTACCTAAATTTGCCAACTAATAATGGCACTGGCATCTTATCAACACAAGTTGTCCATATGGATTTTAAGCAATCCTTAAAACAATTTAATATTTTGATTTAGTATTTGATACTTGTAGTTTTTTTATGAAATTAAAAATAAATTTCAAATTGAAAGAATAAGTTAATATGAAATAAATTATAAAAGCAATGAAGTAAGTATTTTATAAAATATTACTTTCCAAAATAAGTTTTCGACGACGGCCAGATTTTACATTCTAAGTGGTAATCCATTATGGAGCAATGCTGAATCACTACCAGACATTGATAAAAATTTAATTTGAATAAAAGAAAGAAAATCAATTCAGTCGAGAATTACAAATAACCCATTACAGATACTTTCGAAGCGGCGGCTCTTATATAACTTGCTTTTAAAAGTTTTTACCCTTATACCGCAGAATTTGAAACAAAAGAATTTACACAGACATTTCATCATGAAACTTAAATTGATTCGTTCTGAGCGAGTATTCAGTTGTGTTTATATACCTGGGTGTATATATGCGATTCAGTTAAAATGCATTATGATATAAATCATTCAGTTCGGATGAGATTCATATTTGATGAACAAGTTAGCGCTCCTGCGCCACCAGTATATAGAATACGACAGAGGTGACGAACCTGTACTCGGTGTCCCGTAATACACAGAGAATTTGTTATGAAAAATATACTATAGTTTCTTTCACAAAGTCAAAATAAAAAATGTATTTTCCAAAATATAGATGGTAATTAGAACCATTAGTTTTAATATAAAGTGAAAATATATACTTTCAAAGAAACAATGTTAGATACTTGTTTCTGTTTTTTTTTTGTTTAACAAGGATATAATTATCAAAAATTAAAATATTATTGATTATAATCCTATAAAATAAATGTGTAATTAAAAGCTTTTGCTTAAAATTTGTAGAAGCACCTTTCCTTCTTTGTCCCTTCCTCTGTCTGTTAGTTTACTTCTCCGCCGTTAACTTATTTTGTCATATGCAATTATTTTGTAGAAACCTTGTTCAAAAATGCTAAATAACTATTTTAAATAGCTTCGATCTATAATGTAACTTGATACAATTTTTGTCTTAAGAAAAAATCTATATTTTAATATTTGCAAATGCATTAGTAGTAAATCAAAAAACGACTTGGTCAAAAATTTAAAAGACTCGCAAAGAGAGAGAGACAAAAGGAGAGAGAGAAGAAGAAAGGGAGAGAGTGAGAGAAAGAGATGGAGAGAAATAGTGAGAGAGAGTGAGGAAGAGTGAGAGAGTGAGTAAGAGAGAGAGTAAGTGAGTGAGAGAGAGAGTAAGTGAGTGAGAGAAAGAGTAAGAGAGTGAGAGAGAGAGTAAGAGAGTGAGAGAGAGAGTAAGAGAGTGAGAGAGAGAGTAAGAGAGTGAGAGAGAAAGAGTGAGAGTGAGAGAGAGTGAGTGAGAGTGAGAGAGAGAGTGAGTGAGAGTAAGAGAGAGAGTAAGAGAGTGAGAGAGAGAGTGAGTGAGAGAGTGAGAGAGAGTGAGAGAGAGGGAGCGAGATTAAAAATTCAATAGTTCTGTACAACGAACAGATTTTAGTTAAACCTTGTAACTTGAATGTCGATTGTCTATATATATTATTAGTATGCTAAACGTAGCAACAAGTTCGAAAAGTACTGTTTTGCAAAATGCAATCTTTAGAGTTTTATAAACAAGTGATTTACTAAATTCCGTATACAAAGATTATATTATAAACTTTATATGTATGTTGAAAAGTCATAAACATCAAAAATTAATAAGTCTTTTTCATATTTTATTTTAACATTTATATGGTGAAATGTCTAGTAATTATTTCTATTATTTGCTTCCAATATTTTACAATCCATAATGACTCGAAGATACTTTATTTAAATGAAGTAGTGAAAGGCAAAAGCAGTATCTCCTCTCACATATCAAAAATTGAGAATCTCAGAAATGTGTTACCAACAATAAGACCAGTTTACAATGTACTAAGTATAAGAAAACTCAAAAAAATTTGACCTATTGTATTGACCTGTCGCAGGAAAATCAGTCACTGGAGTGATTTTGTAGAGCAATGTTAATAAAAAACAGTTAATAATTTCTAATTACTCTCTACTTGCCTTCAAGAACCAAATAAACTTTATAACTAAGGGTTATATCAAACCTTTAAAATTGATAGAAAAATGGTTAAGTTTGGTATATAATAGTATTTATTTGGGATATGTTTATCGGTCAACATTTACGTACAGAATGATGGAATTCTTAAAAGTAACTTCATACCTGTGGTGAAAATTATTTTATTGCTGTTAGATAGAGAAAGTAGGCATATGACATAATTCTTCTGAAAAGCACAAACAGATTCTCTTAAATACTATTTGCTTTACTTTATTCTTATCAGTACAAGTTAACCAGTTGTTATAATTATGAAAGAATGATATTTTTATTTTTATTTATAACATCATTATGAAAAATTTAGAGTTTAAAGTCATCAACGGTATATTCTTTCTGTTACTTTGTTAATCATTTATTTATAAAAAGCTTTTAATTTATTCTAGGAAAAACCTTAATCGGCTATTATTCATATGGCTGCTGATAATTAATTAATAAAAGGTTGACAACTCATGACGTACAAGAAACAAGAGACGAAGCTCCAAGAGAAAAGAGTTCATACAAATAGCATGAATTGTTAATGCACGCTGTGAGATTATGCTGCCTGAGCTTTCGCGATACACTGATTCGTGGGTTACGGGTGGAGCTTTTTATAACTTAATATTTATGCCAAAAACAATAATTGACGTGGATACGGAAACAAAAGCATTAATGAGATTTCTTCCAGTAAACTCGGCAAAATTTAATTAACAGTAGGTATGTATTTCTTTTGTTAATGATATGACATTCTTAAAAAACTACATACGTAATTAATCTTCATACTACGATTGATGATTGTGCAACATTTCATTTAACAGTAATATAAGAATATTCAATGAACTAATTGGACTTTTAAAAATTAACTAACAATAATCTTTTTGTGACGACTATCTTTGTTTACACTGAATCACTATCGTATCATCTTATTTAGTAAACTTCGTTATGAAACTGAACTTACAAATTTTGGCTAATCCTGTAGCTTTATTAATGAATCTGTCTAATTATAAATATATACAAATTGATTTTTTTAAATTTAACTATATACAGCATCAATAGATATCTTAAAAAATATTCCAGAAATAAAAGGTAGTGATTCTTGCTAATGGACCATAGATGTCGGTGAGTGTCTTGATACAAGTTGAAAAATTACGATTAATATTATTTATTTGTTATACATTTGTTATACTTGTTATATTATTTATTTTGTTATACATTTATATTTATATTTTGAAAAATTAAATAATTAATTTTGTTATAAATTAAGCTATATTTTTTGTGATATATGTATTAACTAGAATTCTCTTACAACGGATTTTAGGTTTGGATCATGTAACGATTAATGAAAATTGTTGAAAATTATTCTTTTTATTAACTTAAAATTGTAGTACATGAGCTATATGATTTAATTAATTATAAAATTATCAATTATAACTTTTTTAAAGCAATGATTGCTTTACAATATCATTACATTTTTAAACAGTATGAAATCGTGCATTTGTGAATAAAAACGTATATTTTAAACAAGTAATTTATGTATTAAAAATATTAAAGTGCCAAGCTTATGATATGACTAGATTGTTTTTATTCATTACTTTTTTCAATCTATAAGTTTTTATTATATACTAGATGAATAATTTAGAGCAATCTAGGTAGATAATTTAGAATAATTAGAGTAGAGCAGATTGAGTACGGTTGTGCCATTTTTCTAATCACCAATAATTTCATTAATTTATCAGTAAGCTGAGCGAAAAATAAATTAATTGGTGATTTAAACATTTTTCTTGCACTGCTTCTTTCTTTCTCTAAGTTAGATTTGTTTTCAACTGTTTAACCTTTAACCGAAAAAAACTTGAAAAACATGACATACCCATAAAATTTGTTACGACCGTACCCAACGCACACCTACAAAAATAAATCATTGTTATGACTAACAAAAGCTAAATTATCTACGCAAAAACTAATTTCTGATAATTAACTACTAATGCTCAACTTACAGCGAAATATTAGACAAGCAATTTATCTGTATATAAGTAACATTTATTATTAAAAAAACAACTAAAAAAATTACTTTTTGTACTTTAAAAGCAATGCAGTCTATTTCTGTTAATGTTAGGCGCTGATTGAATGCAATAATAAAAACTTGTTTGAAGAAACATACCTCATCTTTTTCCCTGTGAACCCTATCTCAAAATCTGAAAACTTTATATGTAATAATAACTGTCACTACCGTAGCCTGGCTCAACCGTTCCCTACAGTCTTATTTTCAAATATTTTAATAGCTGATGTCATAATTATTTGACCCTCCATATGGTAGTGCAGTCAAGCCTTGTAGTTGTGCAAATGTGCAAGTTAATATAATCAGAGTGTTTAAAGTACTTTCTTTTTATCTTTTAGCTCAACGACGATTGTTATTCAAATCCCTAGAGAACCTCAAGTCAGGATAATCTACTTTAGATTAATGATCTTGATCACGTAGATAAAAAGCTTAAGGCTTTTTACATGTAGGGTAATGCATACGTCTTGTAGTTGACTTATCAAGCATGCTTGAATTCAAATAATTATGGTACATAAAATTGATTAATAGATTAATTAGATCAATCTACATATGATAAATTATCTTCCAATTAATTATTATCAGTTACACAAAGCAGGTATCCTGTATTTACTCGTAGTCTTATTAGAATGTCTTAGAACAAACTAGGTGTACGTGGTCTTTTGCTTTAAAGCAACTGGCAAACATAAAAGTAATCGACATAATCACGAATTGGGAAATTGCAACTTTCAAAATCATGACCTTATAGTTTTGAAATTGTGACATGGCCACCTAAAATTTTTATATTGGCATAATTTATGTTTTTAAATTCAGAAATACACTAGAAAATATACGTTTGTATTAAATGCAGAGTCAAACAAAATATTTTGTCAATATATCAAAATAGTTTTTCTTAATTTGTATTACGATGTAACAGTAGAAAAATGAATCTAAATTTGCAAATATGCTTGATAATATAAATATGTATCTGGCAAATTTTCTTTTGCCATATGGAGTTCTTATAATAATTGAACTAAGCAAAATTAGATATTTTACAAATTCTCAAGTTTTTCTAGAAAATCTAGCCAATATATTTAAATACTATAAAACTTTGTTAATTTCAGCATGTATTCAGTCATAGGTGAAATAAATTTCACAATCTTTAATGAACAATTTGTGTCAGTAAAAACAAAAAGTTAAGCATGGTGCACACGACGACAGTATTTCTTGTAACACATTGCTGCCAAGTTTTTTTGTCAAGGTGAGCAAGAATTTTGCGCCAGATTTTCACTTGTTATATGATTAATAATTATTTTGTGCTTTTTAAATAAATTATTAACTATTGGTGTATGGCATCGTGGCTTGAGGCAAATTGCTGGAACTTCCCTTACCGAAATAAAATTTTGAAGCATCTGAATTATTTTTGGAATATAAAAAAAATAAAAAAAATATGTTTTTTATTACCAAAAACAATCGTTTCGTCAACACAAGCAGAAACATTCGAAAGATTCAAATCGGATGCTTCTTTAAAAAACTGCCATTTTTTGCGCATTTAGCTCCATATCTTCAAATAAACTGAACTTGCCTCTGCCAAAAACTAATCACCACTTCTTCCTATCAATAGAAATCGAATGTTTTTTGAACCATTCAAATCGGTTGATCCATGCGCCCGAAAACCTAGACGAAAAATTGTATCCATACATACATACATACACACATTCACACATACGCACATTCATTTTTTCTAAGGTATGCCAAAATGTTCCGAAACCTTCAAAATGTTGAAATGTGCAAAAATTTTCAATTTTGATTTTTGGACGATTACAATAATTTACACCACAGTAAGTTAAAAATATATACTGTGAATTTTACAATTTATATTTTATTATATTATTTATTTCTAAATGGTGACTTAAAATGCTTTCACTGTGAACTTTGACATTTTGTTCCATTTCAAATATCATATGTCATTAAATAAAAAAACACAAAAGTCATTAAATTCATACTAGTACCATACGAATATGTGTATGTAATATATGTGTATATAATAATGGCGTATATTTTTTTCTTCCAAGACGGGGCATTAATAATACAAAATAGGGCGCCGTGCATGTAGATAGCCTCAGAATTATTATTAAAGAATCCGAAACAGCCATTAGAGAATGAAATGAATATACGCATGAAAAAAATATATTAAACGATATAATAACAAGGTCACATGTCTAAACTTTTACACACATGCACATAACGAGATGAGGGCGAGCTAGGAGAGTCGTTAACACTCGGTGAAGAGTTTTTTTAAGGGTGGTTTTTTCTCGAATCCTCGATCAATATCCGATCGGAGAATACATAAAACCACCCCCCGCCCACACCCATCGATTCCATCGATGCCGTTCAATCAAGTCGCCCTCCCCGCGCTAGTCTTTCCCGGCCGCGGCCACCAACACACCCGAAGCATTAGGATTTGAAGATGAAATAAATGTTGATATGCGTATGTGGAGGAACCCACATATACGAAAAATTTGCACACATTTGCACAATGAGCACGTGTGCGTACAGACATAAAAGGTATATATAGTTTTGCATATGCGAGCACCCCGGTTATAGTATTCGTGGGTACTGATCATATGTGGATGAATTTAAATTAAAATTAAGAATTGGGACTTTGGGAATTTATGCGAACATATGGGCAGGTTATTGAAAATGATAATCAATGATGTATTCATATGAATCTACATTTGTTTTTTCATAAAATCATTTCTTTACAAAAAATAAGGCTAAACAGGGCCAGGGTTAATACAACCCTGTTAAATGTTATACGAATACGACTAACAATGTTATAACAAAGCTAATACAAAAATAATGAAGACGCCCGGCGCAATGTTTATTAAAAAAGTCAATTAAAAATTCACTACACACGGACACTTTATTACCTCGAAGGACTAGATATAATTAATTATCAAAAAGGCTATATCAGACCTGAATAACATAGAACTGAATGGAAAATAATAACTAGTTCAGAAATTGTTTGTAGAAATGTAATGTATTTAATTTTAGTAAATTGTATTAGATGTTATCGGGTCAAGAGATACGTACAGAATGAGTAATCTCTTATAACTAGCTTAGTACCTACTGTAGGGTAGGAAATTATTATATTATATCAGGTAGAGAGAGATGGATTAATAAAATTTGTGAGGCTCGAACAAATATAATAATTTTATTGTTTCATAATCTGGAATTGATGTATTCAATTAATATGTACTACAACATTTATGATTTTTATTAAAATCTTTTCTTTACAAAAATTGAGGGTAATCCAGGCAAGGGTTAAATAAACACTTTCACATATCATACGAATACGATTAAAACTAACAATCTTAAATATTATAAGAATATGACTAAAACTAAACCGTTAAACGTATTCGTACTGATCCTATATGAATGAATTTGAATTACAATTAACCAATGTTGTGCTAGATATTTATGCAAGTTTATTTATTAAACATTATGATATTAAATAATTATAATAATTAAATAAAACAACAACATTTTTTTATTTTGATTGATTTGTACTAAAATCAAGGGTAATCAAGGTAAAGATCAAATATCTATTTACCCGGTTACAGAAAAACTATAGGCAAGTATTATTAAAAATAGTACATATAGTATATAGTATACAAAGCATATTATACAAAAATAAGTATAAAGTATTATAATATATAGATATGTTTATATATATATATATATTTGACTTTTGAATGACATAATTTGGAAAAATACAAAAATCAAGAATAATAAAGGAATATTTAAATACACTCAATATTAAATATAAAATTATATCTAAAATATATAAAAATCTCGGATTATTCCTTTTGCGAAAATTTAGATCATGTTTGATTTGTTATCATTAGCAATTTTGATCGATTTTGAAAACAGAGATTCGTTTAAAGCACCCTCATAACTAAAAATTTAAATTTGTTCTGCTAAGTGCAATAATTCTTAAATTGTAAAATATCAGTTTTCACTAGATATACTTAAATATTATTCTGTGTAAAAAATTTATTAACTTAATTAATTTTGCTTGACCAATTCATTGTATTACTTTTTAATTATTTCAATTGCAAATTCAATTACAGTGCTATATAATAAACTCGGCATTAAATTGTGTTTAGGATTTTCAGTTTTAATTGAAATTTATTCTTATTAATGAATTCTTTAATATTTGTTCGCAAAGTGGATTATTCTATATATTCTATATATATATTTTGCAACTTCATTCATCTTGTAATTGTGTTTGAAGAACTTCATGTAATTAAAATTAACATTCAGTCATTGACTGCTTGTATTTTTTTTACTTTTTCGCTGGCGATATAATCTCATTCTCTGAACAGCAGTGTGTAATACCTGTCTTGCCTAAAAGTATTTTCTATTTTAATAACTTCAAAGATTTATAGAAACTACGAATAATTTAGAAATAATTTCTAATCAATAAACTTACGTTTATTACATAGAACAAATGTTTAATTTAGTTATTTTCAATGGACGGGGTAAAATATTCTTCTAATTCAGGCATTTTTCATTAAATCAATATGCCGATTTTCTTGTTGATATCGGTATGCATACAACGTCTATGCCGGTACGCATACAACGACAGATATCTATTCACATACACGACGACTAATCACAATCCACCTGTATAGAAATGATATCATCGAGAGCGAATGACGAATCATTGGCACTCGACTCTTATCTGCCGTAACGCACTCCCGTTGCATTTGTACGGATTTACACCCTAGACGCGCCTGAAGAAGTTTTACTTCAAAAAAAAACTTACATGAATTTCACATATATCAAGGTTTTTTTAAATAAAAATAGCAAACTTGGATATTTTGTTAATCCATATGCTATAAATTTATATATCAAACACTCAAAATTACGAAATCACATGTACTTAAAACTACAGAAGGTACATATCTATTGTTAAACAAAAATCTCATTATTCTAATTAACTTTAATGTGTTAAATGTTCAGACTGTCATCTTTCATGTTCTTGTAAATTCCTACAGTATTATTTTTATAGACGTAGGTAGCTAAATGTAAACCACTTTTCTCTAACAACTATGTTACTGAATCGTGTCATAATACTCAGTATATAATGTAATTTATGGGTATAATATCAGTGTCGGTGAAGTTAAGGTGGCAGCAGTATTCATCCTCCCTAACCCACTCGGGCTCGAAGCTGAGAGACGCTGATGGTGGATGGGCTTAATGTCAGATTTATTACCATTATATCGATAAAAATATGATATTTATTGCCATTGATAAAATAGTTTTAGTTAGACGTAATGAAAGAGCTTAATATATAAATTATTTCAAAAGCTCGAAGCAATTAAATATTTTATTCTATATAATATAGTATAGAATATCGAATGTGATAAAAATAAAAAAAATCATAGACTTCACAAATTATATCAACGACTTGATTAGCTATGCATATGAATAACTATCAATATTTCAGCCACAAATCATTTATAAAACACGTGTTAGTATTTATCTTGATTTTGTCTTTCTCATAAAACCAGCAATAATACTACAATAAATGTACAGTAAAAATGTACTACAATTATCATTCAAAACACTCAACTCAATTAAATAATTTATTCTTGCTAAAAATATTATTAAAAATAGTTGTAAGTATCATTATAACTTAAGGCAAGTTGCATGAACATCCCGATATGTGTAAATAATCCATTGAATCAATAAATATTTGAATTATTTATGATCTACGTGTCTAGCTGTCTACTTGCTTACCTGTCTAAGTGACAGGTGAGCAACCTATCTGATTACCTACCCGTGTACTTTTTTATCTGCTAATATGTCCACCAGTTTACCTGTTTTCTTGTCTACTTTTCTACTCTTTTACCTATCTACTTGTCTACTTTTTTACCTATCTACTTCTCTACTTTTTTACCTATCTACTTGTCTACTTTTTTACCTATCTACTTGTCTACCTTTTTACCTGTCTAAATGTCTACATATCTTTCTGTCAATGTATCTGTCTACCTATCTATTGACTACTTGTCTACCTATCTCTTCACTTGTCTACTTATTCAGCTGTTTACCTCCTTTGTGTATATTTCAATATTTCTACATGTATATGAATGAATAATGATTTGTAATGATCATTTTGGACCACCAAATGTCAGATTGAGTTTTTTTCGACATCTGTTAGTAATTATTCAGATTTTGTCGTTTCTAATAAAAATTGTTCTTTTTCATTTTGCTAATACCATTTGATTCATTAAATTCTCTTCAATAATTTGTAATGGAATAATAAGGTGATCATACGTCCCGTATTGGCCGGGACAGTCCCGATTTTCCGTCTTGCGTCCCGGCTTTTTTCTAAAAGCAATATTTGTCCCAGACTTTTAAAAATGTTTTGATTGCCAATATTTATTTAAATATATTTCAACTAGAAAATTCTCCCACACATTATAATCCGTCCCGGATTTCATGCAAAAAGTATGGTTACCTTTAAGGTTACCGTTAAGTGTTATATATTGATTAGGTGAGCATTTGGATATATACAAAAAACAACTTGGATTCGAGAAGGTAATTACGCAAAATTTTGCAAATTATATTTCTAAAATTATGGGTGAATTACAAATATTAAAATAAATCCAATATATTTTACAGAATAAAATCAATTACGGTAATCTAGAATAGAGTATAACTTTAGTAAAATTGAGGTGTACTACCTTCATCCAAACCCACTCTATACCAGAGATAAATCTGCAACAAATGCCCAACCATAACCATAATTTTGCGAATTATGTGCCCAAATTTATAGTCAAATTTCAAATACTCAAATTAATTGAAAATATTTCAACCAAGTAAAATCTAAAATATTTCAACCAAGTAAAACTCTAGAATATAAGTACATAACTTTAGTAAAATTGTGGTGTACCTCCTCAACCCACTCTCTGTCAGAGATGAATCTGACATAAATGCCCAACTATAACTATAAATTTGCAAACTATGTGTCCAATACTAATCTTATCTTTTTTCATAAGACAGTAAATGTCTTAATTGATTCCCCGAAATACTAAAAAAAATAATTGGATATGCCTGAGACAAGGACTAAGAACAAACCGTATTGTGCAGACTGCCAAAACCACATAAAACTAAATGCTAAACGGTCCCATAATAGAGAGTAGCAATGGTGGTCAACGAACTGTGCTCGAAACTAAACTTTTTTAATTCCTCCCATAGTACATTTATTGTTAAAAAGAATACTAATTAGAATTTGTTAACGTAACTAGTGTGTTTGAGTCTACATATAGATGCAAGTACGTGTGTATGTATAGGTGCATTACATTATTACATTTACATTACATTACTATATAATATAAGTGTATTTAGCCGATTGGCGTCTAATAAATAAATAAATATGTAAATCTCAAATATTAAAACAAATTCAAAATATTTTAACCAAACAAAATCAATTATGGCAGTCTATAACATCGGCATATAACTTCAGTAAAATTGCGGTGAATTACCCCCATCCCAACCCACTCCCCGTCAGAGATGAATCTGAGGCAAAGGCCCAACTATATCTCTCCGTGAATGCCTGTTGGAATTACTATCCGCCGATAGAGCAACTTGTATACCCCTTTTTGAAGTGCTTCTCGCGATACAGAAGCGCAGGGTTTGGAGCCCTTTCTTATGTCATTCCATGTGTAAACATAAGGCTTTCACCCAAACTAATATATTGAAAATATATCGATTATATTGGCGCGTAGGGTACATTCTAATAACGCATGTGGGACTCGAACACCCGTGTACAATGAGAATATGCGTAGCGTGCGTGGCAACTTACCATACGCATTGAATTAAAAAATTCTTTGAAATTTAATTTTGAAATCATCGTTAGAATTTAATCTTAAAACACGTTCAATAATATTTTTTTTATTATAATTTAATTTGTTAATCAAGACTTTAATGTCTTATTTACAAAATTGATATGTGCATTCAATAATAATGAAAGAAGATTTGAATGATTAAATATAATATAACTAGTTTTTATTATATATAAAAAATGTAATAAACAAAATTATTACGCATTAAATTACGTTTTTGTGGAACACGTTATAATACTTCGATAATAATTAAAAATGATATATAAATTCACAAATTATATCATTATGTCTTATATATAGCTAAACACAGTAGTCGAGCATGTTACATAATGGTTACATATGTAATTGATTAATTAAATAGGATGTTCGATATATGCCAATATTGGAATAACGATATGAGATCAATCTAACATAAAATTTGTTCAATTTTTATATCCAGCCGATATCGGTTTCAAATTTGACCAATGTGAATTTTATATTGCTCGTAGATTCCACGCAGATTAATTTCTACATGGGAATTTACTTATTATTTATTTGTAATATTCCGAAATAATTTTTTTTATCAGAGAATACGATTTGATAATTTTATCGACGTTTAAGGTTAGTTTGAATCGTTTAAGACCAAATTTGGACAATATATGTGTGTGCGTTTGTATGTGAACATATTTTTGACCTCACTTAAAGCCTTTCTTAAAAGAATTGATTGTTAAAAGCATTATTTTTGGAATTTTGATAATACTTTGTATGGGGATAGGGTTACTGATCTTAGTCCACGTTTTATTAAAAAAATATAAACTAATATTGAAGGTTCGAAAACTTTTTAGAAAACATTATATGAAAATTGTGCTGATTAGTTTTTGGCAAAGATAGGTGTGGTTGTTTTTTCATAAAACAGAATATGCGGCAATTTTATTGAAACTACGTAGAAGTCCTGATCTTAATGAACATACACAAATATTAAATATCTACAACAAGTAGTTTAATTATAAAAATTAATCAAAGTCTGGATTAATCGACCACGCTCTTAGAAAGTACTCACTAGAAAATACTTATAAAAATACTTTTTCAATATTGTGTAATATTTGTACCATTTGTCGAAAATATATAACATGTTAATTTTTTTTTGAAAGTTGAAATGCAATAGTTCATCACATATAATGCTCCAAAGCTGCTCGATATATTTATTAATTACTCAAAAATCCATACCTTTTTTTGGCACGACATTTGAAAAAATTATGTGTGTGTGTGCGAGGTGATTTTTTATCTTTCGAGGTTTGCCCAATAATCGGCTGCAATTGTGTTTTTTTGTCGATTTTCATTGAAATTTTTGAAGATAGGCATCATGGTCTTATAAAACATACTTAAATATTACAGCCCTGCGACAATATGTAGTTCAATTCATTAAAATTATACCTTTCATCGACTTTTTCTCAAAAACGACTGCATCGATTTCAAAAATCTGAAAGCCATTCGATGAAACATCATAATCTGCGCCGTTTCTTCAGAATTAAAAGAAATATTCAAAAATTTTTGTCTGCGTTTCAGCCAAAAATTCTGAACCCATTTAGAAAATACAACAACTATTCGAAATATACTCTTTGGGTATCGTGCCGATTAGACAAAGATCGGCCAGGACGTTTCTTCGTAATTGATTGTTAAAAAAATTTGCCATAATTTTTTTTTCAATGAATATTTTAATAAATTAGTAGAATAATAATCTGCAATAGTTTCCCACATTAGGTACTACAGCAACTTGGTATACTTATAAATCCTATGTAAACTAGTATATTAAATACTTATTGATTAAGTCGATTATTTACACATGTCGGGAAGCTCATACAACTTGTCTTAAGGAAAAAGCTACTTACAACTTACAACTAGTTTTCATTCTTGTGAGTGCATGCAGCGCATATAATAACATCATCATATATGATTAGTTTTGTGCAATGTCTTGATTCTGAATTTGTTGTATATATATATATATATATATATATATATGTATGTATATATATACATAATATATATATATGTATATATATATACATATGTATATATACATATACATATATATATATATATATATATATATATATATATATGAAACGATTACAACTTATTATATAAAGGGAGTAATTTGAATATTTCCGTAACTTATACGTTTATCGAGCACACAATGAATCGATTCACAGTGCATGAAATAACACTGAGAATAATGCAGTTAGTCAAACGCAAAAAATACATGAATTGGTACAAAACAGACGTTTTATGACAAAAAAAACTGTATTCCTGCCAATTCTGGCACGGAAGACGTACGAGACTATGAAGTCTCTCTGTGGAAATTCTTTAGGGATGGTAAATCGGAGAAACGCGCTTTTTTGAGAAGTGATTGGTTTTGCTATACATCCCGTAATACACTGGGTGTCATAGGCTTTGTATATTTGTTTTTTCACAATTGCAAATAGGATGTAGATGTATAAAATTTATTAGGATATACATAAATACATTTTGATAGGAAAACGTAATGTTAATATTGATTAACAGTTGGTTTTCGATTCTTGTGCCGCAAGCATTGCTTCAAAATGCAATTTTCCAAAATGTACTTTTGAAAATCATATTTCCTTCTGTGAACGTCGATGTATTTCTGAATATTTTTAACTTCCCGAAGAAGAATTTATGTTTTCATCAAAAAATCCGACTCGCTAATTTTATGTTTTCTCGACGTTTCAAGCCATTCTGAATCGAATGAAACCAAATTTGAAAAAAGTATGTGTGTGTGTCGACGTTTTCTCTCCAAACGGCTGTATCGATTTTAAAAATTTAAAAGCCATTGGCTGTATCTCGATGAGGACTAGCGTTTCTAAGTTTTGTACGACGATCGGCAGGACCGTTTCTTGTAATCGCAGAAAAGTGAACAAAAAATTATCCGCATTTAGCTTGCATTTTGCATCGTTTTGAAAATTCAAAACCCTTCGATAGATATTGGTTGGGAATCGTGCTGATTAGTTTTCGGTAAAGTTTGCAAAAATCAGTATTGTTCTTTTTGGCATTTGTCAAAATTAGACTTTCTTTTCTTTTCTCAAA